>NC_092339.1:123920000-124220000 GCF_046630445.1 Rutidosis leptorrhynchoides
AACGCGAAATATTATTATAATCAGTTTTTCATATAGAATTGTAGTAGTTGAATTGTATATTAGCTACTAAGTATGAACTTAACGGGTAGGTACTACCCGAATTTAAACTTATAAAACGCTAATATGAAGAAAAAGCTTTTATAAATGAGTTCATATTATGCTACGAAATAATATTAACTACTCTTAATATTCTGTATGATTAACTTGTTCCATTTGACTATTTTGAAGGAAATGGCACCGACTACTCGACACACCGTGAATATGAATGAAGAGGAATTCCGTACTTTTCTAGCTTCAAACATAGCCGCAGTACAGGCTGCGCTACATACCAACAATAACATTGGATCTAGCAGTACAGGAAATCGTGTAGGATGCACCTACAAAGAATTCACTGCCTGCAAACCTTTGGAATTTGATGGAACCAAAGGACCGATCGGATTGAAACGGTGGACCGAGAAGGTCGAATCGGTGTTTGCCATAAGTAAGTGTACTGGAGAGGACAAAGTGAAGTACGCTACGCATACCTTCACAGGTTCTGCATTAACATGGTGGAATACCTATCTGGAGCAAGTGGGACAAGATGATGCTTACGCATTACCGTAGTCAGCATTCAAGCACTTGATGAACGAGAAGTACTATCCCAGAACCGAGGTCAATAAGCTCAAGACAGAACTTAGAGGGTTACAAACCCAAGGATTTGATATTACCACGTACGAAAGACGATTCACATAATTGTGCCTATTGTGTCCGGGAGCGTTCGAAGATGAGGAAGAGAAGATCGACGCATTTGTGAAAGGATTACCGAAAAGAATCCAAGAAGATATAAGTTCACACGAGCCCGCCTCCATACAACAGGCATGTAGAATGGCTCACAAACTAGTGAACCAGATTGAGGAAAGAATCAAAGAACAGACGGCTGAAGAGGCCAATGTGAAGCAAGTCAAAAGAAAGTGAGAGGAAAACTGTGATAAGAATCACTAATACAACAACAGCAATTACAATAATAATCGCAACAATTATCCCAACAATCGCAACATCAATCGCAACTACAACAAACGGCCCAACAACAACAACAACAATAACAACAACAACAACTACAACAATCGTCCCAACAACAATAACAATCGCAACAACAACAACAATCAGAAGCAGCTATGCCAAAGGTGTGAAAAGTATCACTCGGGGTTCTGCACCAAATTTTGCAACAAGTGTAAAAGAAATGGTCATAGCTCGGCGAAGTGTGAGGTCTACGGACCAGGGGTTAACAGAACGAAAGGAACAAATGGTGTCGGAACGAGTAATGGCGGAGCAAGTAGTGTCAGAGCAAGTTATGCCAATGTAGTTTGTTATAAATGTAGAAAACCGGGCCACATTATTAGAAATTGCCCGAACCAGGAGAACACGAATGGACAAGGCCGTGGAAGAGTTTTCAATATTAATGCGGCAGAGGCACAGGAAGACCCAGAGCTTGTTACGGGTACGTTTCTTATTGACAATAAATCTGCTTACGTTTTATTTGATTCGGGTGCGGATAGAAGCTATATGAGTAGAGATTTTTGTGCTAAATTAAGTTGTCCATTGACGCCGTTGGATAGTAAATTTTTACTCGAATTAGCAAACGGTAAATTAATTTCAGCAGATAATATATTCCGGAATCGTGAAATTAAACTGGGTAGCGAAATATTTAAGATTGATTTGATACCAGTAGAGTTAGGGAGTTTTGATGTAATAGTTGGCATGGACTAGCTGAAGAAGGTGAAAGCAGAGATCGTATGTTATAAAAATGCAATTCGCATTGTACGAGAAGAAGGAGAACCCTTAATGGTGTACGGAGAAAAGGGCAACATGAAGCTACATCTTATTAGTAATTTGAAGGCACAAAAACTAATAAGAAAAGGTTGCTATGCTGTTCTAGCACACGTCGAGAAAGTACAAACTGAAGAAAAGAGCATCAATGATGTTCCCGTCGCAAAAGAATTTCCCGACGTATTTCCGAAAGAATTACCGGGATTACCCCCATATCAATCCATTGAATTTCAAATAGATCGTGTACCAGGAGCTGCACCAGTAGCTCGTGCTCCTTACAGACTAGCACCCAGTGAGATGAAAGAACTGCAAAGTCAATTACAAGAACTTTTAGAACGTGGTTTCATTCGACCAAGTACATCACCGTGGGGAGCTCCTATTTTGTTTGTCAAGAAGAAAGATGGTACATTCAGGTTGTGTTTCGACTACCGAGAGTTGAACAAACTTACCATCAAGAACTGCTACCCACTACCGAGAATCGACGACTTATTTGATCAACTACAAGGCTCGTCTGTTTATTCAAAGATTGACTTACGTTCCGGGTATCATCAAATGCGGGTGAAAGAAGATGATATTCCAAAGACTGCTTTTAGGACGCGTTATGGTCATTACGAGTTTATGGTTATGCCGTTTGGAATGACTAACGCACCAGCTGTGTTCATGGACCTTATGAACCGAGTGTGTGGGCCATATCTTGACAAGTTTGTCATTGTTTTCATCGATGACATACTTATTTACTCAAAGAATGATCAAGAGCATGAAGAACATTTGAGAAAAGTGCTAGAAGTATTGAGGAAAGAAAAACTGTACGCTAAGTTTTCATAGTGTGCATTTTGGTTGGAAGAAGTTCAATTCCTCAGTCACATATTGAACAAAGAAGGTATCCAGGTGGACCCGGCAAAGATCGAAACCGTTGAAAAGTGGGAAACCCAAAAAAACTACGAAGCATATACGTCAATTTTTAGGATTGGCTGGTTACTACAGAAGATTCATCCAAGATTTCTCCAAAATAGCAAAACCCTTGATTGCATTAACGCATAAAGGGAAGAAATTTGAATGGAAGGATGAACAAGAGAAGGCGTTTCAATTATTGAAGAAAAAGCTAACTACGGCACCTATATTGTCATTGCCTGAAGGGAATGATGATTTTGTGATTTATTGTGATGCATCAAAGCAAGGTCTCGGTTGTGTATTAATGCAACGGACGAAGGTGATTGCTTATGCGTCTAGACAATTGAAGATTCACGAGCAAATATATACGACGCATGATTTGGAATTAGGCGCGGTTTTTTTTACATTAAAGACTTGGAGGCACTACTTATATGGGGTCAAAAGTATTATATATACCGACCACAAAAGTCTTCAACACATATTTAATCAGAAACAACTGAATATGAGGCAGCGTAGGTGGATTGAATTGTTGAATGATTACGACTTTGAGATTCGTTACCACTCGGGGAAGGAAAATGTGGTAGCCGAGAAAGGACAGAGAACCCATTCGAGTAAAATCTATGAATATAATGATTCACACTAACCTTACTACTCAAATAAAGGAGGACCAACAAGGAGTTTTAAAAGAGGGAAATTTAAAGGATGAAATACCCAAAGGATCGGAGAAGCATCTTAATATTCGGGAAGACGGAACCCGGTATAGGGCTGAAAGGATTTGGGTACCAAAATTTGGAGATATGAGAGAAATGGTACTTAGAGAAGCTCATAAATCCAGATACTCAATACATCCTGGAACGGGGAAGATGTACAAGGATCTCAAGAAACATTTTTGGTGGCCTGGTATGAAAGCCGATGTTGCTAAATACGTAGGAGAATGTTTGACGTGTTCTAAGGTCAAAGCTGAGCATCAGAAACCTTCAGGTCTACTACAACAACCTGAAATCCCGGAATGGAAATGGGAAAACATTACCATGGATTTCATTACTAAATTGCCAAGGACTGCAAGTGGTTATGATACTATTTGGGTAATAGTTGATCATCTCACCAAGTCAGCACACTTCCTACCAATAAGAGAAGATGACAAGATGGAGAAGTTAGCACGACTGTATTTGAAGGAAGTCGTCTCCAGACATGGAATACCAATCTCTATTATCTCTGATAGGGATGGCAGATTTATTTCAAGATTCTGGCAAACATTACAGCAAGCATTGGGAACTCGTCTAGACATGAGTACTGCCTATCATCCACAAACTGATGGGCAGAGCGAAAGGACGATGCAAACGCTTGAAGACATGCTACGATCTTGTGTTATTGATTTCGAAAACAGTTGGGATCAACATCTACCGTTAGCAGAATTTTCCTACAACAACAGCTACCATTCAAGCATTGAGATGGCGCCATTTGAAGCACTTTATGGTAGAAAGTGCAGGTCTTCGATTTGTTGGAGTGAAGTGGGGGACAGATAGATTACGGGTCCGGAGATAATACAAGAAACTACCGAGAAAATCATCCAAATTCAACAAAGATTGAAAACCGCCCAGAGTCGACAAAAGAGCTACGCGGACAGTAAAAGAAAAGATATAGAGTTTGAAATTGGAGAAATGGTCATGCTTAAGGTTTCACCTTGGAAAGGCGTTGTTCGATTTGGTAAACGGGGAAAACTAAATCCAAGGTACATTGGACCATTCAAGATTATAGATCGTGTCGGACCAGTAGCTTACCAACTGGAGCTACCTCAACAACTCGGGCTGTACATAACACTTTCCACATCTCAAATTTGAAAAAATGTTTTGCTAAAGAAGATCTCACTATTCCGTTGGACGAAATTCAAATCAATGAAAAACTTAAATTCATTGAAGAACCTGTCGAAATAATGGATCGTGAGGTTAAGAGACTTAAACAAAACAAGATACCGATTGTTAAGGTTCGATGGAATGCTCGTAGAGGACTCGAGTTCACCTGGGAGCGTGAAGATCAGATGAAGAAGAAATACCCGCATTTATTTCCAGAAGATACGTCAACACCTCCAACTGCTTAAAATTTCGGGACGAAATTTATTTAACGGGTAGGTACTGTAGTGACCCGAACTTTTCCATGTTTATATATATATTAAATGAAATTTTTATTTACATGATTAAGTGTTTCCAACATGTTAAGCAATCAAACTTGTTAAGACTTGATTAATTGAAATAGGTTTCATATAGACAATTAACCACCCAAGTTGACCGGTGATTCACGAACGTTAAAACTTGTAAAAACTATACGATGACATATATATGGTTATATATATAGTTAACATGATTTTATTATAAGTATGTATCTCATTAGGTATTTTAACAATGAGTTATATACATAAAAATGAGACTATTAATTTAAGAAACTCGAAAACGATATATATAACGAGTATCGTTATAACAACGTCTTACTAGGTACATATGAATCATATTAAGATATTGATACACTTGGTTAATTATGTTAAATGATAAGTAAATATATTATTAAGTGTATTAACAATGAAATACATATGTAAAAATAAGACTACTAACTTAATGATTTCGAAACGAGACATATATGTAACGATTATCGTTGTAACGACATTTAACTGTATATATATCAAACTAAGATATATTATATATCATAATATCATGATAATATAACAATTTAACATCTCATTTGTTATAATAAACAATGGGTTAACAACATTCAACAAGATCGTTAACCTAAAGGTTTCAAAACAACATTTACATGTAACGACTAACGATGACTTAACGACTCAGTTAAAATGTATATACATGTAGTGTTTTAATATGTATTCATACACTTTTGAAAGACTTCAAGACACTTATAAAAATACTTCTACTTAACAAAAATTCTTACAATTACATCCTCGTTCAGTTTCATCAACAATTCTACTCGTATGCACCCGTATTCGTACTCTTACAATACACAGCTTTTAGATGTATGTACTATTGGTATATACACTCCAATGATCAGCTCTTAGCAGCCCATGTGAGTCACCTAACACATGTGGGAACCATCATTTGGCTACTAGCATGAAATATCTCATAAAATTACAAAAATATGAGTAATCATTCATGACTTATTTACATGAAAACAAAATTACATATCCTTTATATCTAATCCATACACCAACGACCAAAAACACCTACAAACACTTTCATTCTTCAATTTTCTTCATCTAATTGATCTCTCTCAAGTTCTATCTTCAAGTTCTAAGTGTTATTCATAAATTCCAAAAGTTCTAGTTTCATAAAATCAAGAATACTTCCAAGATTGCAAGTTTACTTCCAAGTTTTCTAAATCCATTCCAAGTAATCATCCAAGATCAAGAAACCTTTGTTACTTACAGTAGGTTATCTTTCTAATACAAGGTAATAATCATATTCAAACTTTAATTCAATTTCTATAACTATAACAATCTTATTTCGAGTGGAAATCTTACTTGAAATTGTTTTCATGTCATGATTCTGCTTCAAGAACTTTCAAGCCATCCAAGGATCCTTTGAAGCTAGATCCATTTTTCTCATTTCCAGTAGGTTTATCCAAGGAACTTGAGGTAGTAATGATGTTCATAACATCATTCGATTCATACATAAAAAGCTGTCTTATTCAACGTTATAAACTTGTAATCACTAGAACATAGTTTAGTTAATTCTAAACTTGTTCGCAAATAACGTTAATCCTTCTAACTTGACTTTTAAAATCAACTAAACACATGTTCTATATCTATATGATATTCTAACTTAATGATTTAAAACCTGGAAACACGAAAAACACCGTAAAACCGGATTTACGCCGTCGTAGTAACACTGCGGGCTGTTTTGGGTTAGTTAATTAAAAACTATGATAAACTTTGATTTAAAAGTTATTATTCTGGGAAAATGATTTTTATTATGAACATGAAACTATATCCAAAAATTATGGTTAAACTCAAAGTGGAAGTATGTTTTCTAAAATGGTCATCTAGACGTCGTTCTTTCGACTGAAATGACTACCTTTACAAAAATGACTTGTAATTTATCTTTTAGACTATAAACCTATAATTTTTCTATTTGGATTCATAAAATAGAGTTCAATATGAAACCATAGCAATTTGATTCACTCAAAACGGATTTAAAATGAAGAAGTTATGGGTAAAACAAGATTGGATAATTTTTCTCATTTTAGCTACGTGAAAATTGGTAACAAATCTATTCCAACCATAACTTAATCAACTTGTATTGTATATTATGTAATCTTGAGATACCATATACACGTATATAATGTTTCGACCTATCATGTCGACACATCTATATATATTTCAGAACAACCATAGACACTCTATATGTGAATGTTGGAGTTAGCTATACAGGGTTGAGGTTGATTCCAAAATATATATAGTTTGAGTTGTGATCAATACTGAGATATGTATACACTGGGTCGTGGATTGATTCAAGATAATATTTATCGATTTATTTCTGTACATCTAACTGTGGACAACTAGTTGTAGGTTACTAACGAGGAAAGCTGACTTAATAAACTTAAAACATCAAAATATATTAAAAGTGTTGTAAATATATTTTGAACATACTTTGATATATATGTATATATTGTTATAGGTTCGTGAATCAACCAGTGGCCAAGTCTTACTTCCCGACGAAGTAAAAATCTGTGAAAGTGAGTTATAGTCCCACTTTTAAAATCTAATATTTTTGGGATGAGAATACATGCAGGTTTTATAAATGATTTACAAAATAGACACAAGTACGTGAAACTACATTCTATGGTTGAATTATCGAAATCGAATATGCCCCTTTTATTAAGTCTGGTAATCTAAGAATTAGGGAACAGACACCCTAATTGACGCGAATCCTAAAGATAGATCTATTGGGCCCAACAAGCCCCATCCAAAGTACCGGATGCTTTAGTACTTCGAAATTTATATCATATCCGAAGGGTGTCCCGGAATGATGGGGATATTCTTATATATGCATCTTGTTAATGTCGGTTACCAGGTGTTCACCATATGAATGATTTTTATCTCTATGTATGGGATGTGTATTGAAATATGAAATCTTGTGGTCTATTGTTACGATTTGATATATATAGGTTAAACCTATAACTCACCAACATTTTTGTTGACGTTTAAAGCATGTTTATTCTCAGGTGAATACTAAGAGCTTCCGCTGTTGCATACTAAAATAAGGACAAGATTTGGAGTCCGTGTTTGTATGATATTGTGTAAAAACTGCATTCAAGAAACTGATTTCGATGTAACATATTTGTATTGTAAACAGGATATTTTAGATTATCATTATTTGATAATCTACGTAAAGCTTTTTAAACCTTTATTTATGAAATAAAGGTTATGGTTTGTTTTAAAAATGAATGCAGTCTTTGAAAAACGTCTCATATAGAGGTCAAAACCTCGCAACAAAATCAATTAATATGGAACGTTTTTAATCAATAAGAACGGGACATTTCAAATTCCACTACCTCTAATGGTTCCCAATCTAACTCTGGGTACCTCAACATTATTAGACATAAGGTTGTGCAATTTGATATTTTGGATAGTCTATCAAATATCTATCAAATCTTAAATCGGATGTAAATCTGCCTCATGAATGTTTGAATATGAAACAATTGGGTGAGGCATATCTTGTCCGTATTGGTTATTAATTTTCTGTTGATCTGCATCTTCCGGAGGAGCATTGCGAGTCTGGGATGAAGATTTGCCCTTTCAGTCTGCAAAATAAACACAATTTTTGTGCATCCAAATATGCATTAGTTTTAGCAAAATCATAAATCTAAACAATTACAATGACATGTTTAATCCATATTAAACTCTATACACATTTTCAAAATATTAACAATTCTACACTTTTACAAATATACTTTTACAAAAATGTATACAAAGTTCCTTCGCATTTATCTTTTAAAACATGTCAAAAACAATCATTATAACAATTAAATAAGTTCCTCATGGCATTCATATCAATTAAATCAAGTTCATGCAATTTTGGTTCAAAAAGTCCACTTTAATCTTCATAAATCATGTTTAGGATCAAAGTTTTGATCATTTAGCAACCTAAACATGTTACACTACTCAATTTAGCATAAACTAACAATAAAATTCGGCCATAACCTGTTTATATCAAAAAGCCCTAATTTTGCTCAAGAACACAAACCCTAGATTATTCAAAAATTGAAGTTCAAAGCTTCTAATCATGTTAAATAGCATCAATCTAGGTTATACAAGCATAATACACAAACAATTGAAGCATTATTACACTAGAAAGCATCAAAATCGAATTAGGCATAAAATTGTTCAAGAACACTAAAAATTCGAATTAAATGGTGTTTAGGTGTAGAAATTTACCGATTTCCTTGAGTAATTCCTTGATAATAGTCTCCTCATTGTAATTTTATGAAAGATTTGATGAAAAATGGTGAAAAATCACGAATTTGGGCGATTTTTTGTGTGTGTTTTTAGCAGAAAATGGGTGTGGGTGGTGTACAAACTGGTCTGTTCGACCAGTTATATTTTTTTTTGGATTTTATAAGCTCCGCGAGTGCGGTGGTGGTCCCACTAAAACCTCCGCGAGTCGCGGCTATTTTTTTTTTAATGTTTTTGGCATACTTTAGTTTAATAAGATTAAAAATAATGATAATAAAAGTTCTCGTCCCTCCTTCGGGTAAAGCAATTTCGATTCAATGACCTAGTCTTCAACTCACGACGAATTTTAAAAATCATATTTTTAAATTTCGCAAAATAAAGTAAATTTTTGTTTTTAAATTTACACCAAACTTAAATTTAAAATGCATAAAATTAAAAATTCATATTAAAAATTCACACCAAACTTAAATTATATTTTTGTTTTCATACAAATTTATATTAAAAATATTAATTTTTCAAATATTTACAATTTTAAATATATATTAATTTTAACAAGTTTACAATATTATTTTAATATTAATTTTAAAAACAAAGTAAAAATAAAATTAAAAATCTTTTTGGTCTTTTATCCCACTTTAATCAATCAAATATTATCAAAAATATACGCCCCTCTTTTCGGTAAAGTAATTTCGGTTCAACGACCTAATTTAACTCATGATGAATTTTTGAAATATTTTGGGTGGATAGATTAAAGATATTTATACCTTAAGAATAAACGGTAAATTTCGCAGTGATGTAATAAATTTTTATATGATATCAATAATTTCGGTCGCAAGACCTAATTTTATCGAATACCAATTTAATACTTTATAGCGAACAAATTAGCGTTTATTATCAAAAGGTTAAAAATAAAAATAAAAACTAAAAACTGAAAACTGTACAAACTTACCTGTGAGATAGTATTCTTAGTGATATGCTTTAGCCCACTCATAAGATAGTCGGACTAATTGGTTTTCCATAGCTACATAGGCGTAACCTCGAGCATTTAACGTTTTTCTTCTAAACATATGAACGGTCCATCTCTGCATAAAGTAACAAATTCGGTATTTGAATAGGTTTGATTATTTGAATATTTACCTTCGTGTGACCATTTTCCGCATTTGTGACATCTTTCAAAGTGTCGTACTCTTCTCTTCGCTGCGGATTTTGATTTTCCTTTACCAAACTGTAACTTATTATTTTCGTTTCTGGATTCTTTTCTTACTCCGTCCAATTTACCTCTGATTAATGATACTATTTCACTTGGAAGTGTGTCATTATTACGTTTAGTGATCAAAGCGTGTAGCATTAGACCATGGTTTAATTCACAGGAAGTCTTCATCTCGTAAAACCTAAAAAAAAATAAAAAATTCAGAATGGGGGGAGAAGACTAGTTCTTTAGGGTCTGCTTGGGAAAGACCATTCGGGTTCCATTTTCGAGAACTACACAAAAATAGAAAATCTAACTTTAACATAAATACATATTATCCTTTAAAGACTTGATTCTCCCCACACTTAGTTAGCTGTGGTGTTGAAATTGTGATTAACTTCGTTGTCAACTTCCATCGGACTATCTATGTAATGTTTAACTCTGTGACCATTAACCTTAAATTCAATCCCATTTGAATTTATTAATTCTACAGTTTCGTATGGGAAAACTCTTTTGACTACGAATGGTCCAGACCATCTTGATTTCAATTTTCCAGGAAATAGCTTGAATCGTGAATTGAAAAGAAGAACTCTGTCTCCTTCCTTAAATTCTTTTGAACTTCTGATTCTTTTATCATGCCATTTCTTCGTTCTTTCTTTATAGATTAACGAATTTTCGTATGCTTCATGTCTCAATTCTTCTAATTCGTTTAATTGACTTAACCGTAGACAACTAGCTTCATGTAAATCAAGATTACATGTCATCAAAGCCCAAAATGCTTTGTGTTCAATTTCTACTAGAAGATGACATGCTTTTCCGTAAACAAGTCTAAAAGGTGTGGTTCCAATTGGAGTTTTGTAGGCTGTTCTAAAAGCCCAGAGTGCATCTTCCAATTTCATAGATCATTCCTTCGGATTTGATCCTACGGTTTTCTCTAGAATACGTTTTAAAGCTCAGTTGGTATTTTCAACTTGTCCACTTGTTTGTGGATGATATGCGGTGGAGATTTTATGAGTTACTCCATATCTTTTAAGAACTTTCTCAAGTTGATTGTTACAAAAATGAGTACCCCGATCACTTATTAAAGCTTTCAGTGTTCCAAACCTTGCAAAAAGACGTTTTAAAAAGTTGACTACAACTCGTGCATCGTTAGTTGGGAGAGCTTGTGCTTCCGCCCATTTAGATACATAATCAATGGCTACGAGAATATATAGATTATTATGAGATTTTGGAAATGGACTCATAAAGTCAATACCCCAAATGTCAAATACTTCACATACTTGAATGACATTTTGTGGCATTTCATCACGTTGACTTATTTTTCCGGCCCTTTGACAAGCATCACAGGATTTGCAAAGAAGGTGTGCGTCTTTGAAAATTGTAGGCCAATAGAATCCAGCATCATAAACTTTTCTTGCTGTGAGCTGAGGCCCATAATGCCCTCCTGTTGGTCCTGTGTGACAATGGTTTAAAATTTTACTAGCTTCATCTCCGAATACACATCGGCGTATTATTCCACCGGGACAACTTTTAAACAAATGTGGATCTTCCCAGAAATAGTGTTTTATATCACTAAAGAATTTCTTTCGTTTTTGGTACGACAATCCTTTTTCAAGGAATCCACATACTAAATAGTTTGCATAGTCTGCAAACCATGGAATTTCATTATAATCTATCTTCAATAGATATTCATCAGGAAAGTTGTCTTGTATGGCCGATTCATTTAGAATTTCTAATTCAGGATTTTCAAGACGAGAAAGATGATCAGCGGCGAGATTTTCTGCTCCCTTTTTGTCTCGGATTTCAATATCGAACTCTTGTAAGAGTAAGATCCAACGGATTAATCTTGGTTTGGCATCTTGTTTCGAAAATAGGTATCTAAGAGCAGAATGCTCGGTATAGACCACCGTTTTAGCTAGAACGAGATATGAACGAAATTTGTCAAAAGCAAAGATAATAACAAGGAGTTCTTTTTCAGTAGTTGTGTAATTTGTTTGTACTCCTTGTAACGTCTTACTAGCATAATGAATAGGTTGAAATCGTTTTTCAATCCTTTGTCCTAAAACGGCTCCCATTGCAAAATCACTTGCATCGCACATAAGTTCAAACGGTAAATTCCAATTTGGTGTTATCATGATCGGCGCATTAGTGAGTTTTTCTTTAAGAACATTAAAATATTTGATACATTCATCTGAAAAGATGAATGGAGCATCCTTTTCTAGGAGTTTATTCATAGGAATGGCAATTTTAGAAAAATCTTTTATGAAACGTCGGTAAAAACCGGCATGCCCTAGAAAACTCCTAACTCCTCTAACAATGGTGGGATGTGGAAGTTTAGCAATTACATCTACTTTAGCTCTATCCACTTCAATTCCTTCCTTTGAAATTTTATGTCCAAGAACGATGCCTTCTTTAACCATGAAATGGCATTTCTCCCAATTAAAAACTAGATTTGATTGTTCACATCTAATAAGCATTCGTTCAAGATTAACTAAACATGATTCAAAAGTATCACCGAAGACTGAAAAGTCATCCATGAAAACTTCCATGCATTCTTCTATCATGTCGTGAAAAATCGCCATCATGCACCTTTGAAAGGTTGCAGGGGCGTTGCAAAGTCCAAATGGCATGCGTTTGTAAGCAAAAGTACCATAAGGGCACGTGAATGTGGTTTTCTCTTGATCCTCGGGTGCTATTGAAATTTGAAAATATCTGGAAAAACGATCAAGAAAACAATAGTAACTATTTCCGGCTAATCTTTCCAACATTTGATCAATAAAAGGTAAGGGAAAGTGATCTTTTCTGGTGGCGTCATTTAATTTTCTATAATCAATACAAACACGCCATCTTGTTACAGTCCTAGTAGGAATAAGCTCATTTTTCTCATTTGTAATGACAGTCATGCCACCCTTCTTAGGCACGCATTGAACTGGGCTTACCCATGGACTATCAGAAATTGGATAAATTAAACCTGCATCTAGCAGTTTAATAATTTCTTTCTTAACAACATCTTGCATATTAGAATTTAGTCTTCGTTGGCGTTGCACATACGTTTTATGACCTTCTTCCATTAGAATTTTATGTGTGCAATACGAAGGACTTATTCCTTTAATATCATGAATTTTCCATGCAATGGCTGGTTTATGAGCTTTTAGCACAGAAATGAGCTGAGATTTTTCATTTTTAGTATGAGAAGACGATATTATTACAGGTAATTCAGATTCACCATGTAAATAAGCATATTCCAAATGGGTTGGAAGTGGCTTTAACTCTAATGTCGGTGGTTCTTCTATCGATGATTTATATCGATATCTATCTTCTTCTTTTAGCATTTGAATTTCTTTAGTTGTTGGTTCATATCCATTAGCCATAAGTGTAGCTAACATTTCAGTTTCATCAATTGGTTCAGTACTTTCTCCTAAAGAACATTCTCCTATTCCTTGTAATTCTGGAAATTCTTCTAACAAATTTGCATGTGTATCTATAGTTTGAATATAATAACATGTATCATCTGCAGATTGAGGTTGTTGCATTGCTCTATCAACTGAAAAAGGTAACACTCTCGTCCTCTATACTTAGGGTCAGTTTCTTACCAAACACGTCTATCATTGCTTTAGCCGTGTTTAAGAATGGTCTTCCTAATATGAGAGGAACTTGAGAATCTTCTTCCATGTCCAGAACAACAAAATCTACTGGAAATACTAAAGTACCAACTTTAACTAGCATGTTCTCCATTATCTCTCTAGGATATTTTATTGATCTATAAGCTAGTTGTATACTTATTCTTGTTGGTTTCAATTCTCCAAGGTCTAGTTTAGCGTATAGTGAATACGGCATTAGATTTATACTAGCACCTAAGTCTGCCAATGCTTCTATTGAACTAAGACTACCCAGAAAACATGGAATTGTGAAACTTCCTGGATCTGATAATTTTTCTGGTATCTTATTCAACATCACTGCAGAACAATTAGCATTCATAGTAACAGCCGAGAGTTCTTCCATTTTCTTTCTATTTGTGATTAGATCTTTCAGTAATTTAGCATATCTAGGCATTCCTGAAATCACATCAATGAAAGGAAGATTTATATTTATCTGTTTAAACATATCTAAGAATTTGGATTGCTCGGCTTCAAGTCTCTCTTTTCTCATTTTACTCGGGTAAGGAAGTGGTGGTTGGTTTGGTTTAACATAAGGTTTAGTCTTAACTGTGTTATCTTCATTAACCTTTTTAACTACCGGTTCTTTTTCCTTATCTAGATCAATTGTGGTTCTTGTGGAGTAGGAATAGCTTCATCAGAAATTACAGGTATTTTAGGTGGTTTAAGTGTAATACCACTTCTTGTGGTAATGGCTTTAGCTGTTTCATTCCGGGGGTTAGCATTTGTATCACTAGGTAAACTTTCCAGTTTTCTTTCACCTATTAACCTTGCTAAGTTACTTACTTCTTGTTCCAAATTTTGAATAGAAGCTTGTTGATTTCTAAATGCTTGAGCATTTTGTTCATTGGTTTGTTTCTGAGATGTGAAAAACTGTGTTTGAGATTCAACTAGCTTTGTCATCATATCTTCTAAATTTGGCTTTTTATCATCGGTTTGTGGTGGTTTGTTTTGAAAATTAGGTCTTTGCTGATTGTAAGTATTATTGGATACTTTTTGATTGCTAGGACCTTGTTGATTGTTGTATGGAACATTTCGGTTATAATTCTGGTTTTGATTGTAAATTGGTCTTGGCGGTTGATAATTATTCTGATAATTATTTCCAGGCCTTTGGTTTATGTATGAAACATTCTCTCTTTGTTCCTTTGTTAGTTCAATACTGAGACAATCTTTTGTCAAATGTGGTCCTCCACACTGCTCACAACTAATTCGTATTGAGTGAATATCTTTAGTCATCTTTTCCATTCGTCTCTCGACAGCATCTATCTTTGCGAAAATGGAATCTAAGTCATGGCTAGAATCGGCTCTAGCTGCTTTAGATGATCGAACGATATCTTTTTCTTGGTGCCACTCATGTGAGTGGGAAGCAGTGTTATCAATAATTTTATAAGCATCGGTTTTTGTTTTCTTCATAATGGAACCACCAGCTGCTATATCGATGTCTTTTCTTGTAGTGATATCGCATCCTTGGTAGAATATTTGTACTATTTGACAGGTGTCTAAACCATGTTGTGGACATCCTCTCAATAACTTTCCAAATCTGGTCCATGCCTCATATAGAGTTTCATTTGGTTTCTGTGTGAACGTAACAATTTCTCCTTGAGGTCTTACGGCTTTAGATGCCGGAAAGAATTGTTTAAGAAATTTTTCAACTAAAACGTCCCATGTATCAATAGCCCCTTCAGGTAATGATTCCAACCAATCTTTGGCTTCTCCCTTTAAAGTCCAGGGAAATAACATGAGATATATCTGTTCATCCTCAACTTCTCAAATTTTAAATAGAGTGCAGATCCTATTAAAGGTACGAAGATGTTCGTTTGGATCTTCCTTCGGCGCACCACTAAATTGGCATTGATTTGATACTATGTGTAGGATTTGTCCTTTGATTTCATAATCTGGCGCATTAATGTCTGGTTGAGTAATTGCGTGACCTTGGCCAGTACGTTTAGCTCTCATTCGGTCTTCCATACTTAAAGGTTCCAGATTTTCCATGATTGAATTTGTTGAATCTGAATCACTAGAGGATTCGGATTTAATAGTTCGTTCCTCGACAATCTCTGTTTGAATGATTGGTGGTTCCGGAGAAAAGATTAGTGGTTCAGGATCTATGAATCGTCCTTGAATATTCTCCGGATTCTCAATTGTGAGGTCGGGTTCAAAAAATGGATTATCGGAAATTTGAATTGGAGTACTTGGTCGACTGGATGACGATTCTAAAGAAAAATCAACGGCGACAATATTTGCTAGATGTCTTGATCGAGTTACAGGTGGTGAACGTACAAAAGGTGGTGAACGTTTTGCTCGGTGCATTCACTGAATATCCTATTAGTTTTTTTAAAAAGAAAGAAAAATTATATAAGTTATCCAATTAATAGACTTTTCTGATTTTGCCCACGTTTCGAATAGCCAAAAGATGCAGCAGAGGGGCAGGATTCGTTTGGTCTCAATATAATTGAGTACTGTTTGGCTCCAATAACCCGGTCCACGTATAAATCCAACTATTACTACGAACCAGAAAATTTTGATGTCTATCAATTTAACCACTTAAAACAATTTTTCGTTTGAAATTTAAAGAAATATTAGATAAGAAATAGAGAAAATTCTAAGTCCTAAAAACTAGAATGGCGAGAAATAAGAGAGAAAAAGAGCGCGTCGAAAAACGTCGAAAAATAAAAAGGTGAAAAATAATAGGCGTCGAAAAATAAAAATAAGAAAGTAGCGCGTCTAAACTTAAAAAGGCACTAAAAACTAAAAATTAAAAGTTGCGTCTAAAAATATTAAAGCTTAATAGAAAAAGTATATCCCAAATGGCAATATCTTAAAAAAGTACTAAAAACTTAGAACGGCGTCGCAAAATTCTAAAGCACCTAGATCTTAGTCTAAAGAAAAAGCACTTAAGGGATTTTACGGCAAAGCCTAAAAATCTAGAAATAAAAATAACTATGGCAAATATTATATTTAAAACTAAGTACGAACGATAAAAAAATAAAAATTATGCTAAAACAAATAAAAAGATACAAAATATAAAAATAAACTTAAAGTTTATAAAATTATAATTTTTAAAAAAATATTATTTTTATATTATTTATTTTATAAAAGTATTAATTTTATAAATTAATAAAACTAATTAAACTAAATAAACAAATTAATTAAAACTAAAACAAATTAATTAAATATTTAAAACCTAATTAGGGTTAATAATTATTATTATTATTAATAAAACCCTAAACTGTAATTAATGCGTACTATGTTGACCTGTCAGAGGACCTCCGCGAGTGCGGTTAGTCCCAGTTCAAAAGTTCCGCGAGTCGCGGAGGGTTCAGTTTCAGCGGAGAAAGGTTCGATTTTTATGCAGGATCAGATTTTTTTTTATTTTTTTACTTTTTCTATTTTTCTGTTTTATAAAATATAAAAAATATAAATATAACTTAAATAAAAATTTAATTTTAAAACTAAAATAAAAAATACTTATTTACTTTATAAATATTATAAACTCTTAAAAATATAAATATATTTTTTTTTTCTTTTTGTATTTTTATATTTTTATTATTTTTAAAACTTATATTTTTATAAAAAGAACTTAACAAAAACTTTTATAAAAACTTTTTTTTTCTTATTTTTAGTGTTGCGCTTTCAGCGTTTAAGATCCCCGGCAGCGGCGCCAAAAATACTTGATGTTATGCGAGGCGTATATCAAATAGCTTATATTTTACTAGGAAATACTATTAAATATGATACAATTTTACACAAGATATTTATTTATTTATAGAATGGATATACCTAAATCTTGCTACAACACTTATAGGCAGTGTACCTAATCGTACAGTAGTGTAGTTTTTTAGTAAGTCCGGTTCGTTCCACAGGGAAATCTTTTAAACAAAGCTTAACGCTATATTAGTTTTAATTTATAAAAATACAAATATATATAAGTAATATTATTATTATAAAAAGGGGGTTTTTACCGTTTAATGACCGGTTTGTCAATTTTTAAAACTTTTAGTCGCAGTTAAAACCTAATGTAAAATATTAAATAAATAAAAGACTTAATTTAAAGCGTAAAGTAAATAACGATAATGAAATTGCGATAAATAAAAGTGCGATAAAATAAACTTGCGATAATTAAAAAGTATGATAATTAAAAGTGCAATTAAATACAATGACAATAAATAAAAATGTGATAATTAGAAGTGCAATTAAATATGAAAATAAAGGAATTATGCTTATTTAAACTTCCGTAATCATGATGTTTGACGTGTTGATTTTAGTTTATTCCCGTGGGTTAATTGTTCTTTGTCCTGGATTATTTAATATGTCCGTCTGATTTTTGTCCATAACAGTCCATCAATCATAAATATAAAGTGCGAGTGTCCTCGTCAAATTATCCTTATATCCGAAGTCAAATATTCCAACTAATTGGGGACTTAAACTGTAACAAGGTCTTAATACTTTGTTTAATAATTACACCAGGATTTCGACTGCGTGTAACCCAAGGTTTTAATACTTTGTTAACAATTATGCCAAGTGTCCTTGTACATAATTTCACCCTTGTTTTAATAATTCCATAGACTATTAATCCATTCCCGTGTCTGGTTAAATGAACGATTATTCGTACATATAAATATCCCGCCCATCGTTTCCGATTGAGTGTATATGGTTATTTATAGGTATGTCCAATTGTAAATCTTTATATTAAAATTAACAAACTATCATTTAGTTAAACAAATATAAAGCCCATTAATAGCCCATAGTCTAATTTCCACAAGTATCGTTCTTTTGTCCAAACCCCAATTATGGTACAAAGCCCAATTACCCAATTTTAGTATTTAGCCCAACATCATGATTACTTCGGCATTAAATAAGCATAATAATAACTTAGCTACGAGACA
Organism: Rutidosis leptorrhynchoides; assembly: GCF_046630445.1. Lineage (NCBI taxonomy): Eukaryota > Viridiplantae > Streptophyta > Magnoliopsida > Asterales > Asteraceae > Rutidosis > Rutidosis leptorrhynchoides. The sequence continues at coordinate 123,938,886 of NC_092339.1, forward strand.
TTAATGAAAATAACATAAACATAACTTACAGTGGGTGTCATTAGCGTAGTGGTACACGGACAGAGTTTCGACTTACAAAACCTTGAAACATTCGCCTAATCGATCCTTATTATTATCACTAACTTAAAATTAAAATTACAAATTGAGATTATGATTTGGAGTGATACTTGATACATAAAAATGGGGAAAGAAAAATATATATAAAATATAAAAGGTATATATAAATCGTCGAAATGCATGTTCTTTTATAGGTAGAGAGTGCTCCGCGAGTGCGGTGCATTTTGGTCTTCAAAGCTCCGCGAGTGCGGAGGTCGTGATTCCAGCTCATCCAAGTTTGGATCTTAGTCTGCCGACGGATTTTATTATAAATATAATATAAATATATAATTTATATAATTAATTATATATTATATTATATTTATATACATAATTAATTTATAATTTCTGATCCGTTGCGTCATACGTTGAAAGCTGGTTCATGTCTCGGTTCCGGATTTTCGAACGTCCTTTCGTATAATTTAATATCTTGTACTTTGCATTTTGCGGCTTATACTCTTGTAATTTTGAGACGTTTCTCATCAATAATTGGAACCACTTTGATTGTACTTTATACTTTTGAGCTTTTTGGTCGTTTGCGTCTTCAATTCATCGCATCTGTGTTTTGTCTTCACCTTTTATTATTTAAACGAATATCACTAGTAAATAGAACAATTGCAACTAAAAACTTGTCTTTCTTGAGGGATAATGCTATGAAATATATGTTCGTTTTTAGCATTATCAAATATTCCCACACTTGAGAGTTGCTTGTCCTCAAGCAATATAGTCTTGAAATATACTAGAATCACTTCTTTATTCTTCACACTTTGTACATCAGTGATTTCTATACGGCGGTATAAACAATGGTAGTAACGATGTGGTTTACAGTCCCACATGACTATAAAAGTTTAGATCCATTTAAGGAAATTAGATCTTTATGAAAACATTTGATCTTTTGAAAATTAAATCTAGCTTTTACCCTAGATAAGTTTTCCGGGATAACCCTTCACCGGTGTTTGCAAATTCTTTTTGTGGGTTTGGTGGGTTTCATATTTGAAATTTTTAGCTCAAAACTTAAGGTTTTGTGTCACCCACTTGCTAACCTTGTATTGGGAAAGCAAGACGTCCAGTATACTTGCTCCGTATATTACCTTTCGGTAAACTACCGTCCGGTTGTAAAGGAAAGCGTTGAACAAGCAACTGTTAAGGAAATGTCCCCTGACATGCTTTTAATTATGGTCTATAACGTATCGGATGCAATTACTATCCTTTGTAGGAGCAATAGTAAAGCTCACCCTTATAATTTTTCGGTCTGGCACAAGGTCCTGTCTTTGACCATGCTATGCAACCACCGTTCTTACGGTTGATACCCGATTTGGTTCAGGTGACCTAATGAATTCCAGGTGAATTCCTAGGATTTTACGTTCAATGGTAATGAACGCCTTGAAAATGGGTTTTCAGAAAACAAATCGGTTTATAATTTTGATCAAAATATTTTCTCGTTCAAGCTCGAGTTTAGATATCATCGAATTCCATGAGTTTGTAATTCTCAATCTTTAAGGTCCATCTCTAGGATTGAGTAATATCAAGCTTAAAAGCTGATTTTTGATCTTTTAAGGAGATTATCCTTTCTGGGGATCTGATTCATTAGTCTTATCCAGCTAATTTGCACGGCGTCCTCCCCATTTTACAAGACAGATCCTCTCATGGTTAGGATAAGTCTGACCACTTGGCGACCCTGTTTTATGCTGAGGTCCGTGGGTTTCCTGCTGATTTTAGTGATGATTTTTCTAGATTTTTCGTCAACCTACAGCTGGTCTGGACGACAACTTCATGACCTAAATCAAGAAGCACGTTTCTTTTTCGGAAGACTTTACTTCCTTTTAATGATGGAATTGATTCATCGTGTAGATCCATCTTTCTTTCAAATATATTACAGTAAATCGGGTAAAACTGATTAAAATCGTCCAAAACAAAAGTATCTTCAGTTATTTGTTACAAAAATATGTGACTTATGTTTTAAATAACTTGGTAAATTTTCCCACACTTGGCTTTTATTTTCTTTTATTTGCCTTTTTATTGTCCTCTATTCCATTTTAAATGAATTCTAACATTTTGGTTTGTTTCTCAATTTATGTCCTTTCCGAGGTAACAATAATTTTGGTGTTAACACCTAGTTTTATCGTTCATAAATATGTATAAACATGATTTTGAATTCATTTAATTGAAAATTTTGAAAATTTTTACTAGAAATGGGTAGTCAGTATATAAGACTAGGGCTGTTCTTTGTTATCAGAGAGCACTAGATTCTAATACAACTACTACGTTACTAGTATTTTTAATGGTAACCAAGTGTTTAAGTTAAAAATTTTAAAAATCCGAAATAATTTAACCCCTTCCTGCACTTAAGATCTTGCAATGCCCTCATTTGCAAGAAATCAGTAACAATTTAAATTATTGAGGGTGATTAGCGTAGAAAAATGATTAAATTTTACCAAAGTTTCCAAACATATTGGCGTTTGTTTGCTGAATGATAAATGGTGCACATCATTTGTTCATTCCGTCTGTTGGTACATCACATTTGTTTTTCGTTTCGTCGTCAAAATTAATAGCTTTTGCTGAACTTAATGCCAGTCTTTGAAAATGCGCTGTTTTACCCTGTTTTGTACATGATATAAACTACAAACACATATATACATATTTTTGAAGTTGGGTTTTCACACTACATTCAAAAATTATTAAAATCTAATAAAGTTAGAAAATTATAAAAGCTATTATAATAATAAAATAAGAAATAAGAAAATTAAGAATTAGTAACATTACAATAAAATAAACAAAAATAGAAAATTATGGATGAGGAGGATGGTTCCAGTATGGGTCCCAAGCGTATCCATAGATGCTGTAAAATGCTTGGGCCGGGTCATATGTAGGATATGGTGGTCGGCTCTCTAAAGTCCAATGAGCAAATTCGGGCATAACGGTAGGAATGTAGTTTCTACCTACGTATGTACAATGACTTATGATTTGGCTTTGATGATACTGCCAATCTTGAAATGCTTTTTGTCTAGCCATTTCATACTCGTGTCGAGACATAAAAATTTGCATTTCCGTCATTGGATTACCCCCTCCCGGTTGACCTTGCTGTTGATCTCTCTCAACCTGTGGATGCCTGCCATCATAACGTGCTGCTGCATTGTTTCGTTTTTTTAAGACCTTAGCACCATGATAAACACGCAAATCTATTCTATCGCAGGGTTCTGATTCTGCCATTAATATTCCCCCCAACTTCTATCCAAACCGAGATATTCAGCAATTAAAGTAATAAATATATCACCTCCTATTATGCTACCGCGCCTCATACCCCTAACCATAGTCAATAAATAATAACCCACACAAAAAGGTATACTTACAGCGCTCTGTGGGTCTCGAATACACATGTGGTAAAACAAATCCTGTTCATTTACCTTTTCCTTATTCTTACCTCGTTGTGTAATCGAATTGGCTAAAAACCTATGGATTACTCTTAATTCAGCTCTATCAATATCAAGATAAGAGTATAATCCCCCCTGGAATCGGCGATGGCTAGTCATCCTACTCCATACGTCATTCGTATCAAAATTCTCATCCACCCTCCTACCATAAACTATTAACCTCTGACAATCATAAGATGCTAGCTCCTCGGGCGTATATATACGTAAAGCCCGAGCCATATCTAGTAAAGACATATGGCGCATCTCCCCTCCTAATAAAAATCTAAGAAAACTACGATCGGTTAAAGTATCTACCAGATCATTTATTTCAATAGTACATAATAACTCTATACACCATTCTCTATACTCAGGTCTACGCATGTTGAATAAACGTACCCAATCACTAAAAGTAGAATTACCATACCTTTGAGTAAGTAATTCCCTGATTGGCTCGGCCAATTCCACTACCTCTAATGGTTCCCGATCTATAACTCTGGGTACCTCAACATTATTAGACACAAGGTTGTGCAGGTTCTTTTGATATTTTGGATAGTCTATCCAATATCTATCAAATCTCAAATTCGGATGTAAATCTGCCTCATGAATGTTTGAATATGAAACAATTGGGTGAGGCATATCTTGTCGGTATTGGTTATTAATTTCTTGTTGATCTGCATCTTCCGGAGGAGCATTGCGAGCCTGGGATGAAGATTTGCCCCTTTCAGTCTGCAAAATAAACACAATTTTTGTGCATCCAAATATGCATTAGTTTTAGCAAAATCATAAATCTAAACAATTACAGTGACATGTTTAATCCATATTAAACTCTATACACATTTTCAAAATATTAACAATTCTACACTTTTACAAATATACTTTTACAAAAATGTATACAAAGTTCCTTCGCATTTATCTTTTAAAACATGTAAAAAACAATCATTATAACAATTAGATAAGTTCCTCATGGCATTCATATCAATTAAATCAAGTTCATGCAATTTTGGTTCAAAAAGTCCACTTTAATCTTCATAAATCATGTTTAGGATCAAAGTCTTGATCATTTAGCAACATAAACATGTTACACTACTCAATTTAGCATAAACTAACAACAAAATTCGGCCATAACCTGTTTATATCAAAAAGCCCTAATTTTTCTCAAGAACACAAACACTAGATTATTCAAAAATTGAAGTTCAAAGCTTCTAATCATGTTAAATAGCATCAATCTAGGTTATACAAGCATAATACACAAACAATTGAAGCATTATTACACTAGAAAGCATCAAAATTGAATTAGGCATAAAATTGTTCAAGAACATTAAAAATTCGGATTAAATGGTGTTTAGGTGTAGAAATTTACCAATTTCCTTGAGTAATTCCTTGATAATAGTCTCCTCATTGTAATTTTATGAAAGATTTGATGAAAAATGGTGAAAAATCACGAATTTGGGCGATTTTTTGTGTGTGTTTTTCGCAGAAAATGGGTGTGGGTGGTGTACAAACTAGTCTGTTCGACCAGTTATATTTTTTTTCTGGATTTTATAAGCTCCGCGAGTGCGGTGGTGGTCCCACTAAAACCTCCGCGAGTCGCGGCTATTTTTTTTAATGTTTTTGGCATACTTTAGTTCAATAAGATTAAAAATAATGATAATAAAAGTTCTCGTCCCTCCCTCGGGTAAAGCAATTTCGATTCAACGACCTAGTCTTCAAATCACGACGAATTTTAAAAATCATATTTTTAACTTTAGCAAAATAAAGTAAATTTTTGTTTTTAAATTTACACCAAACTTAAATTTAAAATGCATAAAATTAAAAATTCACACCAAACTTAAATTATATTTTTGTTTTCATACAAATTTATATTAAAAATATTAATTTTTCAAATATTTACAATTTTAAATATATATTAATTTTAACAAGTTTACAATATTATTTTAATATTAATTTAAAAAAAAGTAAAAATAAAATTAAAAATCTTTTTGGTCTTTTATGCCACTTTAATCAATCAAATATTATCAAAAATATACGCCCCTCTTTTCGGTAAAGTAATATCGGTTCAACGACCTAATTTAACTCATGACGAATTTTTGAAATATTTTGGGTTGATTGATTAAAGATATTTATACCTTAAGAATAAACGGTAAATTTCGCAGTGATGTAATAAATTTTTATATGATATCAATAATTTCGGTCGCAAGACCTAATTTTATCGAATATCAATTTAATACTTTATAGCGAACAAATTAGCGTTTATTATCAAAAGGTTAAAAATAAAAATAAAAATAAAAAATAAAAACTGAAAACTGTACAAACTTACCTGTGAGATAGTATTCTTAGTGATATGCTTTAGCCCACTCATAAGATAGTCGGACTAATTGGTTTTCCATAGCTACATAGGCGTAACCTCGAGCATTTAACGTTTTTTCTTCTAAACATATGAACGGTCCATCTCTGCATAGAGTAACAAATTCGGTATTTGAATAGGTTTGATTATTTGAACATTTACCTTCGTGTGACCATTTTCCGCATTTGTGACATCTTTCAAGGTGTCGTGCTCTTCTTTTCGCTGCGGATTTTGATTTTCCTTTACCAAACTGTAACTTATTATTTTCGTTTCTGGATTCTTTTCTTACTCCGTCCAATTTACCTCTGATTAATGATACTATTTCACTTAGAAGTGTGTCATTATTATGTTTAGTGATCAAAGCGTGTAGCATTAGACCATGTTTTAATTCACAGGAAATCTTCATCTCGTAAAACCTAAAAAAAAATAAAAATTCAGAATGGGGGGAGAAGACTAGTTCTTTAGGGTCTGCTAGGGAAAGACCATTCGGGTTCCATTTTTGAGAACTACACGAAAACAGAAAATCTAACTTTAACAGAAATACATATTATCCTTTAAAGACTTGATTCTCCCCACACTTAGTTAGCTGTGGTGTTGAAATTGTGATTAACTTCGTTGTCAACTTCCATCGGACTATCTATGTAATGTTTAACTCTGTGACCATTAACTTTAAATTCAATCCCATTTGAATTTATTAATTCTACAGTTCCGTATGGAAAAACTCTTTTGACTATGAATGGTCCAGACCATCTTGATTTCAATTTTCCAGGAAATAGCTTGAATCGTGAATTGAAAAGAAGAACTCTGTCTCCTTCCTTAAATTCTTTTGAACTTCTGATTCTTTTATCATGCCATTTCTTCGTTCTTTCTTTATAGATTAACGAATTTTCGTATGCTTCATGTCTCAATTCTTCTAATTCGTTTAATTGACTTAACCGTAGACGTCCAGCTTCATGTAAATCAAGATTACATGTCTTCAAAGCCCAAAATGTTTTGTGTTCAATTTCTACTGGAAGATGACATGCTTTTCCGTAAACGAGTCTAAAAGGTGTGGTTCCAATTGGAGTTTTGTAGGCTGTTCTAAAAGCCCAGAGTGCATCCTCCAATTTCATGGACCATTCCTTCGGATTTGATCCTACGGTTTTCTATAGAATACGTTTTAAAGCTCGGTTGGTATTTTCAACTTGTCCACTTGTTTGTGGATGATATGCGGTGGAGATTGTATGAGTTACTCCATATCTTTTAAGAACTTTCTCAAGTTGATTGTTACAAAAATGAGTGCCCCGATCACTTATTAAAGCTTTCGGTGTTCCAAACCTTGCAAAAAGACGTTTTAAAAAGTTGACTACAACTCGTGCATCGTTAGTTGGGAGAGCTTGTGCTTCCGCCCATTTAGATACATAATCAATGGCTACGAGAATATATAGATTATTATGAGATTTTGGAAATGGACCCATAAAGTCAATACCCCAAATGTCAAATACTTCACATACTTGAATGACATTTTGTGGCATTTCATCACGTTGACTTATTTTTCCGGCCCTTTGACAAGCATCACAGGATTTGCAAAGAAGGTGTGCATCTTTGAAAATTGTAGGCCAATAGAATCCAGCATCATAAACTTTTCTTGCTGTGAGCTGAGGCCCATAATGCCCTCCTGTTGGTCCTGTGTGACAATGGTTTAAAATTTTACTAGCTTCATCCCCGAATACACATCGGCGTATTATTCCATCGGGACAACTTTTAAACAAATGTGGATCTTCCCAGAAATAGTGTTTTATATCACTAAAGAATTTCTTTCGTTTTTGGTACGACAATCCTTTTTCAAGGAATCCACATACTAAATAGTTTGCATAGTTTGCAAACCATGGAATTTCATTATAATCTATCTTCAATAGATATTCATCAGGAAAGTTGTCTTGTATGGCCGATTCATTTAGAACTTCTAATTCTGGATTTTCAAGACGAGAAAGATGATCAGCGGCGAGATTTTCTGCTCCCTTTTTGTCTCGGATTTCAATATCGAACTCTTGTAAGAGTAAGATCCAACGGATTAATCTTGGTTTGGCATCTTGTTTCGAAAATAGGTATCTAAGAACAGAATGGTCGGTATAGACCACCGTTTTAGCTAGAACGAGATATGAACGAAATTTGTCAAAAGCAAAGACAATAGCAAGGAGTTCTTTTTCAGTAGTTGTGTAATTTGTTTGTGCTCCTTGTAATGTCTTACTAGCATAATAAATAGGTTGAAATCGTTTTTCAATCCTTTGTCCTAAAACGGCTCCCATTGCAAAATCACTTGCATCGCACATAAGTTCAAACGGTAAATTCCAATTTGGTGTTATCATGATCGGCGCATTAGTGAGTTTTTCTTTAAGAATATTAAAATATTTGATACATTCATCTAAAAAGATGAATGGAGCATCCTTTTCTAGGAGTTTATTCATAGGAGTGGCAATTTTAGAAAAATCTTTTATGAAACGTCGGTAAAAACCGGCATGCCCTAGAAAACTCCTAACTCCTCTAACATTGGTGGGATGTGGAAGTTTAGCAATTACATCTACTTTAGCTCTATCTACTTCAATTCCTTCCTTTGAAATTTTATGTCCAAGAACGATGCCTTCTTTAACCATGAAATGGCATTTCTCCCAATTAAGAACTAGATTTGATTGTTCACATCTAATAAGCATTCGTTCAAGATTAACTAAACATGATTCAAAAGTATCACCGAAGACTGAAAAGTCATCCATGAAAACTTCCATGCATTCTTCTATCATGTCGTGAAAAATTGCCATCATGCACCTTTGAAAGGTTGCAGGGGCGTTGCAAAGTCCAAATGGCATGCGTTTGTAAGTAAAAGTACCATAAGGGCACGTGAATGTGGTTTTCTCTTGATCCTCGGGTGCTATTGGAATTTAAAAATATCCGGAAAAACCATCAAGAAAACAATAGTAACTATTTCCGGCTAATCTTTCCAACATTTGATCAATAAAAGGTAAGGGAAAGTGATCTTTTCTGGTGGCGTCATTTAATTTTCTATAATCAATACAAACACGCCATCCTGTTACAGTCCTAGTAGGAATAAGCTCATTTTTCTCATTTGTAATGACAGTCATGCCACCCTTCTTAGGCACGCATTGAACTGGGCTTACCCATGGACTATCAGAAATTGGATAAATTAAACCTGCATCTAGCAGTTTAATAATTTCTTTCTTAACAACATCTTGCATATTAGGATTTAGTCTTCGTTGGCGTTGCACATACGTTTTATGACCTTCTTCCATAAGGATTTTATGTGTGCAATACGAAGGACTTATTCCTTTAATATCATGAATTTTCCATGCAATGGCTGGTTTATGAGCTTTTAGCACAGAAATGAGCTGAGATTTTTCATTTTCAGTAAGAGAAGACGATATTATTACAGGTAATTCAGATTCACCATGTAAATAAGCATATTCCAAATGGTTTGGAAGTGGCTTTAACTCTAATGTCGGTGGTTCTTCTATCGATGATTTATATCGATATCTGTCTTCTTCTTTTAGCATTTGAATTTCTTCTGTTGTTGGTTCATATCCATTAGCCATAAGTGTAGCTAACATTTCAGTTTCATCAATTGGTTCAGTACTTTCTCCTAAAGAACATTCTCCTGTTCCTTGTAATTCTGGAAATTCTTCTAACAAATCTGCATGTGTATCTATAGTTTGAATATAATAACATGTATCATCTGCAGATTGCAGTTGTTGCATTGCTCTATCAACTGAAAAGGTAACACTCTCGTCCTCTATACTTAGGGTCAGTTTCTTACCAAACACGTCTATCATTGCTTTAGCCGTGTTTAAGAATGGTCTTCCTAATATGAGAGGAACTTGAGAATCTTCTTCCATGTCCAGAACAACAAAATCTACTGGAAATACTAAAGTACCAACTTTAATTAGCATGTTCTCCATTATCCCTCTAGGATATTTTATTGATCTATCGGCTAGTTGTATACTTATTCTTGTTGGTTTCAATTCTCCAAGGTCTAGTTTAGCGTATAGTGAATACGGCATTAGATTTATACTAGCACCTAAGTCTGCCAATGCTTCTATTGAACTAAGACTACCCAGAAAACATGGAATTGTGAAACTTCCTGGATCTGATAATTTTTCTGATATCTTATTCAATAGCACTGCAGAACAATTAGCATTCATAGTAACAGCCGAGGGTTCTTCCATTTTCTTTCTATTTGTGATTAGATCTTTCAGAAATTTAGCATATCTAGGCATTCCTGAAATCACATCAATGAAAGGAAGATTTACATTTATCTATTTAAACATATCTAAGAATTTGGATTGCTCGGCTTCAAGTCTCTCTTTTCTCATTTTACTCGGGTAAGGAAGTGGTGGTTGGTATGGTTTAACATAAGGTTTAGTCTTAACTGTGTTATCTTCATTAACCTTTTCAACTACCGGTTCTTTTTCCTTATCTAGCTCAATTGTGGTTCTTGTGGAGTAGGAATAGCTTCATCAGAAATTACAGGTATTTCATTTGGTTTAAGTGTAATACCACTTCTTGTGGTAATGGCTTTAGCTGTTTCATTCCGGGGGTTAGCATTTGTATCACTAGGTAAACTTCCCGGTTTTCTTTCACCTATTAACCTTGCTAGGTTACTTACTTCTTGTTCCAAATTTTGAATAGAAGGTTGTTGATTTCTAAATGCTTGAGCATTTTGTTCATTGGTTTGTTTCTGAGATGTGAAAAACTGTGTTTGAGATTCAACTAGCTTTGTCATCATATCTTCTAAATTTGGCTTTTTATCATCGGTTTGTGGTGGTTTGTTTTGAAAATTAGGTCTTTGCTGATTGTAAGTATTATTGGATACTTGTTGATTGCTAGGACCTTGTTGATTGTTGTATGGAACATTTCGGTTATAATTCTGGTTTTGATTGTAAATTGGTCTTGGCGGTTGATAATTATTCTGATAATTATTTCCAGGCCTTTGGTTTATGTATGAAACATTTTCTCTTTGTTCCATTGTTAGTTCAATACTGAGACAATCTTTTGTCAAATGTGGTCCTCCACACTGCTCACAACTAATTCGTATTGAGTGAATATCTTTAATCATCTTTTCCATTCGTCTCTCGACAGCATCTATCTTTGCGGAAATGGAATCTAAGTCATGGCTAGAATCGGCTCTAGCTGCTTTAGATGATCTAACGATATCTTTTTCTTGGTGCCACTCATGTGAGTGGGAAGCAGTGTTATCAATAATTTTATAAGCATCAGTTTCTGTTTTCTTCATAATGGAACCACCAGCTGCTATATCGATGTCTTTTCTTGTAGTGATGTCGCATCCTTGGTAGAATATTTGTACTATTTGACAGGTGTCTAAACCATGTTGCGGACATTCTCTCAATAACTTTCCAAATCTGGTCCATGCCTCATATAGAGTTTCATTTGGTTTCTGTGTGAACGTAACAATTTCTCCTTGAAGTCTTACGGCTTTAGATGCCGGAAAGAATTGTTTAAGAAATTTTTCAACTAAAACGTCCCATGTATCAATCGCCCCTTCAGGTAATGATTCCAACCAATCTTTAGCTTCTCCCTTTAAAGTCCAGGGAAATAACATGAGATATATCTGTTCATCCTCAACTTCTCGAATTTTAAATAGAGTGCAGATCCTATTAAAGGTACGAAGATGTTCGTTTGGATCTTCCTTCGGTGCACCACTAAATTGGCATTGATTTGTTACCATGTGTAGGATTTGTCCTTTGATTTCATAATCTGGCGCATTAATGTCTGGTTGAGTAATTGTGTGACCTTGGCCAGTGCGTTTAGCTCTCATTCGGTCTTCCATACTTAAAGGTTCCAGAGTTTCCATGATTGAATTTGTTGAATCTGAATCACTAGAGGATTCTGATTTAATAGTTCGTTCCTCGACAATCTCTGTTTGAATGATTGGTGGTTCCGGAGAAAAGATTAGTGGTTCAGGATCTATGAATCGTCCATGAATATTCTCTGGATTCTCAATTGTGAGGTCGGGTTCAAAAAATGGATTATCGAAAATTTGAATTGGAGTACTTGGTCGACTGGATGACGATTCTAAAGAAAAATCAACGGCGACAATATTTGCTAGATGTCTTGATCGAGTTACACGTGGTGAACGTACAAAAGGTGGTGAACGTTTTGCTCGGTGCATTCACTGAATATCCTATTAGTTTTTTTAAAAAGAAAGAAAAATTATATAAGTTATCCAATTAATAGACTTTTCTGATTTTGCCCACGTTTCGAATAGCCAAAAGATGCAGCAGAGGGGCAGGATTCCTTTGGTCTCAATATAATTGAGTACTGTTTGGCTCCAATAACCCGGTCCACGTACAAATCCAACTATTACTACGAACCAGAAAATTTTGATGTCTATCAATTTAACCACTTAAAACAATTTTTCGTTTGAAATTTAAAGAAATATTAGATAAGAAATAGAGAAAATTCTAAGTCCTAAAAACTAGAATGGCGAGAAATAAGAGAGAAAAAGAGCGCGTCGAAAAATAAAAAGGTGAAAAATAATAGGCGTCGAAAAATAAAAATAAGAAAGTAGCGCGTCTAAACTTAAAAAGGCACTAAAAACTAAAAATTAAAAGTTGCGTCTAAAAATATTAAAGCTTAATAGAAAAAGTATATCCCAAATGGCAATATCTTAAGAAGGTACTAAAAACTTAGAACGGCGTCGCAAAATTCTAAAGCACCTAGATCTTAGTATAAAGAAAAAGCACTTAAGGGATTTTACAGCAAAGCCTAAAAATCTAGAAATAAAAATAACTATGGCAAATACTATAGTTAAAACTAAGTACGAACGATATAAAAATACAAATTATGCTAAAACAAATAAAAATAAACTTAAAGTTTATAACATATAATTTTTATAAAAATATTATTTTTATATTATTTATTTTATAAAAGTATTAATTTTATAAATTAATAAAACTAATTAAACTAAATAAACAAATTAATTAAAACTAAAACAAATTAATTAAATATTTAAAACCTAATTAGGGTTAATAATAATTATTATTATTAATAAAACCCTAAACTGTAATTAATGCGTACTATGTTAAACTGTAATTAATTATTTATTTTTTTACTTTTTCTGTTTTTCTGTTTTATAAAATATAAAAAATATAAATATAACTTAAATAAAAATTTAATTTCAAAACTAAAATAAAAATACTTATTTACTTTATAAATATTATAAACTCTTAAAAATATAAATATATTATTATTTTTTTCTTTTTGTATTTTTATATTTTTATTATTTTTAAAACTTATATTTTTATAAAAAAGAACTTAACAAAAACTTTTATAAAAACTTGTTTTTTCTTATTTTTAGCGTTGCGCTTTCGGCGTTTAAGATCCCCGGCAGCGGCGCCAAAAATACTTGATGTTATGCGAGGCGTATATGAAATAGCTTATATTTTAATAGGAAATACTATTAAATGTGATACAATTTTACACAAGATATTTATTTATTTATAGAATGGATATACCTAAACCTTGCTACAACACTTATAGGCAGTGTACCTAATCGTACAGTAGTGTAGTTTTTTAGTAAGTCCGGTTCGTTCCACGGGGAAATCTTTTAAACAAAGCTTAACGCTATATTAGTTTTAATTTATAAAAATACAAATATATATAAGTAATATTATTATTATAAAAAGGGGGGTTTTTACCGTTTAATGACCGGTTTGTCGATTTTTAAAACTTTTAGTCGCAGTTAAAACCTAATGTAAAATATTAAATAAATAAAAGACTTAATTTAAAGCGTAAAGTAAATAACGATAATGAAATTGCGATAAATAAAAGTGCGATAAAATAAATTTGCGATAATTAAAAAGTACGATAATTAAAAGTGCAATTAAATACAATGACAATAAATAAAAATGTGATAATTAGAAGTGCAATTAAATATGAAAATAAAGAAATTATGCTTATTTAAACTTCCGTAATCATGATGTTTGACGTGTTGATTTTAGTTTATTCCCATGGGTTAATTGTTCTTTGTCCTGGATTATTGAATATGTCCGCCTGGTTTTTGTCCATAACAGTCCATCAATCATAAATATAAAGTGCGAGTGTCCTCGTCAAATTATCCTTATATCCGAAGTCAAATATTCCAACTAATTGGGGACTTAAACTGTAACAAGGTCTTAATACTTTGTTTAATAATTACACCAGGATGTCGACTGCGTGTAACCCAAGGTTTTAATACTTTGTTAACAATTATGCCAAGTGTCCTTGTACATAATTTCACCCTTGTTTTAATAATTCAATAGACTATTAATCCATTCCCGTGTCCGGTTAAATGAACGATTATTCGTACATATAAATATCCCGCCCATCGTGTCCGATTGAGTGTATATGGTTATTTATAGGTATGTCCAATTGTAAATCTTTATATTAAAATTAACAAACTATCATTTAGTTAAACAAATATAAAGCCCATTAATAGCCCATAGTCTAATTTCCACAAGTGTCGTTCTTTTGTCCAAACCCCAATTATGGTACAAAGCCCAATTACCCAATTTTAGTATTTAGCCCAACATCATGATTACTTCGGCATTAAATAAGCATAATAATAACTTAGCTACGAGACATTAATGAAAATAACATAAACATAACTTACAGTGGGTGTTATTAGCGTAGTGGTACACGGACAGAGTTTCGACTTACAAAACCTTAAAACATTCAACTAATCGATCCATATTATTATCACTAACTTAAAATTAAAATTAAAAATTGAGATTACGATTTGGAGTGATACTTGATACATAAAAATGGGGAAAGAAAAATATATATAAAATATAAAAGGTATATATAAATCGTCGAAATGCATGTTCTTTTATAGGTAGAGAGTGCTCCACGAGTGCGGTACATTTTGGTCTTCAAAGCTCCGCGAGTGCGGAGGTCGTGATTCCAGCTCATCCAAGTTTGGATCTTAGTCTGCCGACGGATTTTATTATAAATATAATTTAAATATATAATTTATATAATTAATTATATATTATATTATATTTATATATATAATTAATTTATAATTTCCGATCCGTTGCGTCGTACGTTGAAAGCTGGTTCATATCTCGGTTCCGGATTTTCGAACGTCCTTTCGTATAATTTAATATCTTGTACTTTGCATTTTGCGGCTTGTACTCTTGTAATTTTGAGACGTTTCTCATCAATAATTGGAACCACTTTGATTGTACTTTGTACTTTTGAGCTTTTTGGTCATTTGCGTCTTCAATTCATCGCATCTGTCTTTTGTCTTCACCTTTTATTATTTAAACGAATATCACTAGTAAATAGAACAATTACAACTAAAAACTTGTCTTTCTTGAGGGATAATGCTATGAAATATATGTTCGTTTTTAGCATTATCACGTACCTGTGTTCACTTTGTAAAACGAAACGTTTATGTTTTCTCATCCCAAATGTAAGTTTAAAAGAGTAAAAGTGAGACTATGATCTCACCTTGAGTGCATGGGTAAAATAGGTACTTCACAAAGTAAACGTGTACAAGAACAAATGCTAGTCTTGACCTAAACAAATAGGTTGTATCAATATCGGTAAACACGGTCGGTCAAAGTGTTCAATTAGTCCTATGGCTCGTCATGACTTGATTAATATAGCATGTGCATCAAATTGTCAAGTTTCATGCAAGATTCAAGTATAAAAGCACGTGAGAACGATTGCATAAGTATTCGGTTAAATTTGAATAAAAGTCAACTTTGGTCAGATCAAAGTCAATGAAAAAGTCAACACGTTCGGGTCGGGTCTCGGACAATTTTTCTGAGTTTTATATTCATATATGAGCATGTTTAAATAAGTTACATGTTAATCGGAGGTGCGTAGCATAGTTAGAATTAAACGAAAAATGACCAAGTTGGACAGTCCCTGGCAGTTCATTTAGATGGCGTCCAAAAGTTCTGGACGGCGTCCAGCAATGAAGGACTGGACGGCATCCAATGATTTGGACGGCGTCCAAATTGGTATACAGATCCTGCTTGTTGAAATTTCACAAGTGCACGAACCAAACTTCAAACAATCACAATTTATGATCCGTAAATAATCAAAACATGTATCTTATATCACCGGAAAGGTATTTTGACGAGGAACGCAACTAAGCACATTTCATCAATCAATCTAACATTTAAAACAACCAAAATCGCATTAAATGTTCATCATTTATTGCATTCAAGATCATAAATGCACATTGATGATTCGGGAATTAAATGCACACATATATTACGCCGTTTCGTAGGTAATTATGCATACAATACAACTAATCACTTACCAATAACATTTCATAGCATTCAATGCATCGAAAGTTCATATTTAAGTCTATCAAACCCTAACCCAAAATCACAAATTCAATAATCATGTTAATAAAGTTTTCTTAATTAACCTACACATCAAAATGAAGCTAGTGATGCTAGTAACACATTTAATGCATGAACTTTATCATAACAACAACATTTAATCATCCAAAATTCTAGATTTAATACACACTTTGCAAGTTCAAGCTAGTTACACTAAAACAACAAGATCGAGCATACAAATCATATATTCATGTTAGACTCGAGCCATAGATACTAACTAACACTTTATAAGTCAAAATCATCAAGAACATAAAATCTAGTGTTTTTAAAAAGTTACCCAAACGAGATGAAGTTGGTATGGATTTGAAGAGGAAGATGCAAGTATTCCGAATATGTAATTTGTTTTAAAGAACGCTTGTTAGATTCAAAATGGATGATGATTCTTTGAGTTGGTGTTTGAGAGAATAAAGTGGAAGTAGTAAAAGAGAAGATGAATGAATGAGTGGAGGTGGTGAGGTGGTTGACTAGTTGACCTAGTCACCACTTTGGCCACTTGACACGATTAGTCCCTCAAGTTTGTAGTCGGGTGCGAGAATTAACCGAACGAATATTTTAATTATGCTAGAGCAAACGAGAGATGTTATAATTAAACAATGTGAACATTTGAAACGCTAAGTAACGAAAGATTCAAATCTAGATACGAAGAGTAGTATAGAAAATAAAAAGACGGGCGTTAAAATAATTTAACGGAAAAATGCGGGATGTTACAAGTGAATGGCACTAACAATCAATAATAGTATACAACACAGTCATACAACGTGTCATAAATCTAAAGCACACAAAACCGCTAGTGATGTCACAAGAGACTACAGTGACTTGACCAAGCCTTCAACCTTAGTTAATAGGACTGGGTTTAGTGAAAGTTACTTCTACATAATGAATAGTATAAGCCCTCCACACGCAACAAATGCGTCATTCAAACTTATACTAATCCTTTCGACATAAGGAACTCAACCCCTAACATGGTTGATCTCTACCTACCGCTAACTTGATAGGGATGTACTAGGGTTATAGCACAGACAGCAAGCACGTATCAACACATACACTAGTATTCAGTCTCATAAAACAAAAGTATCATGGCAATCCTCACTAGCATGGCACAAGGATAACTAGCTATTCTATATTATGCATTAATGGCTAGTTCCACTCACCAAATACCAGCAACATCTCAGTTATCTAACTGATATTGCGCATTTCTTATATATTAATCATGGAAATATCCATCATTTTTAGTCCATTCGGATACGGTTTTGGTCTTTATTCGCGATAATTGGGAAGATTATGATTTGAGAGTCAAGAAGATCTTTTGTATGCCTTTTTTTTTTATCCTTTTGAGGTATGTTATATGTTATTGTATCAGAGTTGCCTTAATATGATGAAGCAAATTGGGTTTGGGCACTTTTATGGTGAAAAAAGGAAGAGAATCTGTGCAAGTACTAAGCCGCGGCGCGGGTTATGCCTAATTTTGAGGGTCGAGCATTGTGAAAAAGGTTAGATTCTGGCTACGTTTTAAGCCGCGGCGCAGCTGTGAGGCCCACGGCACGGGTCGTTACTGTTGTCGGTTTTGGAGTTATAAATAAGGAATTAAACCCTAACTTTTTATCACTTTTTATCCTGACGAATTCCAGCAACTTTTGGGCGATTTTTAGTGATTTTTGGGGAATCCCAACATCATCTAATCAACTCAATCATTCCAGAAACACGTTTTGATTCATCAATCGTTCAATATCAAGATTTCAATTAGGTTTAACTCTTATCAACAATAATGAATTATCTTAATAGCTTGTTTTTGATTTCTATTGTTGCCATGGTTATTGGCTAAGTTATTTAATGTTTGTCTAGACGTATAAACCTATGTGTTGGATGCTACTTATCAGTTATTCGTTTAATTTATGATGTTTTGATGTTTGAATTAAAGAACGATTCTTATTAAAGCTAGACTTTTCGATTCAATTGGTTGTGTACTTGTTTGATAGGACGAGATTTCATTAATTTAGCACATAAATTTACAATTGGTTTGTCTTAATTGATTGTTTGCTTACTCGGAGACGAGAGTAAATTGAATTCAAAAGGCTAGACGAAATAGGGGTGAATTATATGCAACGAGAGTTGGTGTGATTGTGATTCGAGTCTTCATCTCAGTCGAAATATTTGGTTACAATTAGGAGGTCTTAGGCTATGGGGAATTTCGTGTCGTGTAATCTTAATTGATGTGTTTGCGCTGGGGAATTCCAGGTGAAACGATTAGATAATTCACATAAGTTAGATAATAGCTGGGGCTTAATCTAAATGCATCCAATACTAGGTGTAAAAGGTCTAGACAAGCATTCGTTCTCCTATTTGTTTACAACTATCTTATTTTTACTTGTTTGATTGCTTTAAAGCTTAAATCTTAAAATACCAAAAATATTGTCCTTTCTTGTTATCAATTAAAGCTATCTTTGATTTGGCTAATCGTTAAATAGCCACCAAGACTATTATCTATTAATTTCCATTTTCTAGATTAACTTAGTTTATTTCCATTAGTTACAATCTTAATTTTCACGTCTAGACAGTCCTTGGAACGAATACGGATTTACCAACTTTATACTATTCCACGATCGGGTACACTGCCCGTTAGTGTGTAGTAATCCTTTTAACCGGTATTTCCCATTATATAAATTATAGACGCGATTTCACACATCAATTTTTGGAGCCGCTGCCGGGGACAGTTGTGTCGAAAATTAAGATTGTTATCTAATTGTTCTTAGTTTAGTTTAGTTATAGTTTATTATTTCTTTTCGTTTAATCTCAGTTGAATCGGTGCGTTTAATCAGTTGTTAGTTGTGATTTCGCAGATAACAGGTAGTGCATGCCACATACGCGTTCTTCTAATTCTCCGATTCTTCAACCGTTTAACGAACCCGAAAGAGAGTTATTCAGAGCGTTAAGTCAAGAGCAACAGTCTACAGTGGATTCATCTTTTTCTTCGAGTGAAAATATAATTAATTTGGGTAGTAGTTCTGAGACTGTGGTTCCCGATACACCACCTGAAATCAGAGAGGAAGAAGACTCTTACGTTTCATTAGATCTTTTCGAGACTGAAGATATGGCTGACCAAGCTGATCAACCAAATCATCCTCAGACTATGGCGGAAAAGCTGAAGGCCACCCGAGCTGGGCAAGGCAATTCGATTACTCAACCGAACATCACTCAGCCTTTTCAAATTACAGGTCCGATTCTGAGTTTGATTTCTTCTAACTGCCAATTTCATGGCAAGGATAGTGAGGATGCTAACGAGCATCTTCGTATTTTCAATGATGTTTACAACTCGTTCAAGCTGCATGAGGTTGCCGATACTTCGATCAAGATAAGGCTTTTTCCCTGGACTCTTAAGGGAGAAGCTAAGATATGGTTAGATAAGCAGCCAGAGGGAGCGATTACCTCTTAGGAAGTTTTGGTGGATAAGTTTTTAGCAAAGTTTTTTCCTGCGTCTCGAGCTGCTAGACTTCAAGCAGATATTTCGCAATTCAGACAAAAGAGAAGTGAGACATTGTTTGATGCTTGGGACTGTTATTCTAATATGTTACGCTCGTGTTCGCAACACGGGTTGAATGATTTACAAAAGGTCCAGATTTTCTATAAGGGGTGTGACATACCAACTCGTCAGAGTATTGATCAAGCAGCAGGTGGAACTTTAATGGATAAGACCGAAGAAGAGGCACTAGAGATTATTGAAAAGCAAGCTGCCTACACTCATGAACGGCATCAAGATCATGAGTCAACTCGTTCAACGTCAGTTAAGAGAACCGAAACCACTGGTGCGTATGATGATTATGGGTCTATTAATGCTAAGTTAGACAAATTTGGTAGACACTTGGAGAAGTTGGAGAAGGACATGCATGGTATTAAGGCTGGTTGTGAATTTTGCGGGGGATTACACTTAGGAAAAGATTGTGATGTGGGTTTGACTATGAACCAGAAAGAAGAGATCGCTTATATTAGTCAACAGAACAACAATCAGTTTCAGGGACGTGCGCAGTTTAATAGGAATTTCAACAATCCCTATAATCCTCAAGGTAATCAAGGTTCGAGGTTCCAGCCAGGTTCTAGTAGAGGATATCAACAGCAAACTCCCGGGTATTTTCAAAAGCCCCAAGCTGAAGAGAAAAAGTCCAACCTTGAAGCTATGATCGAAAAGCTTGTGATGTCTCAAACTTAGCTTGTTACTACTGTTACTCAAAACAATGAGAAGAATGATCAAATGTTTTGAAATCAACAAGCAGCTATTCAGAATCTGGAGAAACAAATTGGTCAACTTGCTAATTAGAATAATAAGAGGAAACCAGGGGAGTTACCGAGTATGACAGATAATAACCCGAAGAATGGGCACGTTAATGTTATTACCACCCGAAGTGGTTTAGCATATGATTCACTGAGGAAGCCCGATGAGTATGATTTGCGAGTGCCGTTGGTTAAGGATAGTGAGCCGGAGGGGGAAAAGGAGCCGGAACAGGTGATTGAGAAAGTTGTGAGGGTACCGGAAACTATTGCTGCTAAACCGGTAGTTAAAGAGTATCAACCACCGCTCCCATTCCCGAGGAAGCAGAGATTGGAGAAGCTGGAGGCAGAAAAGTCCAAGTTCATGGACTTGATTAAAAAAGTTAATATAAATTTGCCTTTTATTGATGTGATTGCAGGTATGTCCAAGTATGCAAGGTTTCTTAAGGACTTGCTAACTAACAGGAAGAAGCTGGAGAACGTGTCTTCAGTCAGGTTGAATGTTGCATGCTCAGCGGTAGTAGCAAACAAGCTTCCCGAGAAGCTTGAGGATCCTGGGAGTTTCACCATTCCTTGTTTACTAGGTAATTTGGATTGTATGAGGGCGTTGGCAGATTTGGAGGCTAGCATAAATTTAATGCCATATTCTATTTACTTAAAGCTAGACCCCGGGGAGTTGAAACCCACGCGTATGGCTATTCAGCTAGCTGACCGCTCCATTAAATTCCCTCATGGAATTATAGAGAATATGCTAGTTAAGACCGGGTCGTTGGTTTTCCCGGACGATTTCGTGGTGTTGGATATGGAAGTGGATGAGAGGATTCCACTGATTTTGGGTCGGCCATTTTTAAATACGGCTAGATGTGTCATTAATGTTTATGGCCAACAGTTGACCCTTAGGATAGATGATTTGCATGCAACTTTCTCAATCGACCATGCTTTAAAATACTCTGCCTACACTGATGATACATGTTATTTTCTTAACAATGTGAATGTCCAGTCTGAGTTTTTGCAGGAATTCCCAGAGTTACAGGGTTCAGGAGAATGTTCATTAGTTGAATTGATGTAGAGTTGCATGTTGAGGAGGTGGATATTTTGACCACCTTGATGGAAAACGGCTATGAGCCGACTGAGGAGGAGTTCAAAGAACTCGAACGTGATGTGGATTACCGGAGCAAGTCTTCTATTGAAGAACCTCCCGAGTTAGAATTGAAGCCACTTCCAGATCATTTGGAATACGCTTATTTGCAGGAGGAATCTAAGCTCCCGGTAATTATTTCTTCTTCTCTTACTACAGGTCAGAAAACTGAACTTATGACCATGCTAAAGGCCCATAAACCGGCCATTGCATGGAAAATTCACGACATCAAGGATATTAGTCCCTCCTATTACACCCACAAAATTCTAATGGAATCTAACTCTAAACCTGTGGTGCAACGACAAAGGAGGTTGAACTCGCACATGCAAGATATCGTGAAGAAAGAGATCATTAAGCTCCTCGATGCAGCTCTGATTTACCTGATCTCTGATAGTCCTTGGATTAGCCCAGTACACTGTGTACCTAAGAAAGGTGGTATGATTGTTACCGCCAATAATAAAAACGAGTTAATTTCCACTCGGACTGTCACGGGGTGGCGTGTTTGTATTGACTATCGTAAGTTGAACGACGCCACACGCAAAGACCACTTCCCGTTACCTTTCATGGATCAAATGCTAGAGAGGTTGGCGGGAAACAACTTTTATTATTTTCTTGATGGTTTTTCGGGTTATTTTCAAATTCCTATCTCGCCCGAGGACCAGGAGAAAACAACTTTCACATGTCCGTATGGCACATTCTCATACCGTCGCATGCCCTTTGGCCTTTGTAACGCTCCGGCGACTTTTCAAAGGTGCATGATGGCCATATTCCATGATATGATAGAAGATTGCATGGAGGTGTTCATGGATGACTTTTTGGTCTTCTGTGACACTTTCAATTCATGCCTTCTTAATTTAGAGCGGATGTTGGTAAGGTGTGAAAGATCTAATCTCGTGCTCAATTGGGAAAAGTGCCATTTCATGGTACAAGAGGGAATAGTCCTCGGGCACAAGATTTCTAGGGATGGTATTTAGGTGGATCCCGCAAAGGTAACGTCTATTAAGAACCTTCCACCTCCCACTGATGTTAAGGGTGTTCGGAGTTTTCTCGGGTACGCCGATTTTTACCGGCGGTTCATTAAGGATTTTTCTAAAATTGCTAACCCGATGAACAAACTCCTCGAAAAGGACACGCCTTGGAATTTCTCCAACGAGGGCCAAAAGGCATTCGATCTTCTTAAGGAGAAAGTGAACAATGCACCCATCATAATTGCTCTGAATTGGTCCCTTCCATTCGAGCTTATGTGTGATGCATCCCAATTTGTTGTTGGCTCTGTTTTGGGCCAAAGGGTTTAGAAACATTTCCGACCCATTTATTATGCAAGAAAGACCTTGCAAGGAGCACAATTGAATTATACTACCACTGAAAAGGAGCTCCTTGCGGTGGTCTTTTTGTTTGATAAGTTCCGGTCCTACTTAGTCTTATCTAAGACTATAGTCTTTACGGACCATTCTGCTTTAAAGTACCTTTTCGCTAAACCAGATGCTAAACCTAGACTGCTTAGATGGATCTTGCTTTTTCAAGAATTCGATGTTGAGATCCGGGATAAAAAGGGTGCCGAGAACTTAGCGGCCGATCACCTTTTACGTCTTGAGAATCCCTCCCGTGAGGTTCTCGATGAGACTACTATTCATGATGACTTTCCCGATGAATATCTCATGAAGGTGGAGGAATGTGAAGACCCTTGGTTCGTTGATTTTGCTAATTACTTGGTTGAGGGGTTCTTAGAAAAAGGTTGGTCACATCATAAACATAAGAAATTCTTTAGTGACCTTAAGTATTATTTTTGGGAGGACCCTTATCTCTTTAGACGGTGTTCTGATGGAATGATCCGCCGATGTGTTTCCGGAGAGGAATGCGAGCGCATTCTTTTCCAATGTCATCATGGACCGACGGGTGGGCATTATGGTCCCCAAGTTACGGGGCAAAAAGTCTTTGAGGCCGGTTTTTATTGGCCTACTATCTTCAAGGATGCCCACTGAATATGTCAATCGTGCGATGCATGTCAATGGGCGGGCCAAATCACCCAATGAGATGAGAAGCCTCAAAATGTTATCCAAGTTTGCGAGGTTTTTAATATATGGGGGATTGACTTCATGGGCCCGTTCCCTAAATCCAATCATAAGCTCTACATTCTTGTTGCCATCGATTATGTTTCAAAATGGGTCGAAGTGCAAGCTTTGCCCACTAATGATGCACGGGTTGTAGCTTCGTTCCTTAAACAACTCTTTTCTCGATTTGGTGCCCCAAAAGCTTTAATTAGCGATCGGGGAACTCACTTTTGTAATGCCCAACTTGAAAAGGTGTTGAAACGATATGGGGTGACCCATAAAGTTTCTACATCTTACCATCCTCAAATGAATGGGCAAGTCGAAAACACCAACCGAGCTTTAAAGAGGATTCTTGAAAAAACAATTGGTTCTAATCCTAAGGAGTGGTCGTTCAAATTTGATGATGCCTTATGGGCATTTAGAACGGCGTACAAAATGCCAACCGGAACCACTCCTTTTTGGTTACTTTATGGTAAAGCATGTCATCTCCCGGTGGAGATTGAACACAAAGCTTTTTGGGCTCTCAAAATGAGCAATCTTGATCTTAAGGAGGCGGGACGCCTTCGTTTGAGCCAATTAAATGAGTTAGAGGAATTGAGGCTCGGTGCTTATGAAAACTCATTGATTAGTAAGGAAAGGACAAAGAATTGGCACGATAGTCATTTAAAAGATCCTAAGGAATTTAAGGAAGGGGATCGTGTGTTTCTTTTCAATTCACAATTTTGTTTGTTTCCCGGAAAGTTGAAGTCTAAGTGGTCGGGACCATTTATTGTTCGTAAGGTTTATTCCCATGGGGCGGTTGATTTGGTTAACTCAAAAGGGGAAGAGTTCAAAGTGAACGGTCATCGGATAAAACATTATGTCGATGGACCGCAAGAGGTGGATGATGAGATTAAACTCATCTTTACCTCTAACGATGCGTGAATATCTTGGTTATAACCTTTGTTGTAGAGTTTGTATAATAATTTTTGTAGTTGTATTTTTCATGCTTGAAACAGGTACAATATGATCATTGGTTAAGGCATTGGTTGTGGATAATTGGGTTTTTGGTTGGAAAAACTTAAAATTTGTGAAGGAAAATCCGGCTGTATTAAGCCGCGGCGCGGCTGGGGACCCCGCGGCGCCGGCTAACACTTCAAATGAATGTCGACAGTTTTTAAAAAATTCAGGGGTTTTTGATTCATTAAGCCACGGCGCAGCTAGTTTACCCGCGGCGCGGGACTTGTCTGATGGAAATTCTAAAGTCGTATTTTTATATAAAAGGAAATGGGTCAAACCCGACCCAAGGGTTATACCCGACGGGAAATTAGTTTATTTAGGGCTATTTGCTGAATGAAAAACACACTTCTCCTCTCATACTCAAGCACGAATTTCAAATCTCTCAAACCCTAATCTTTAATCTTCAATTTTTGATTAAATTCCTTCATCAGATTTCTAATCCATGGCACCTAAGGTCCGATTTTAACTTTCTTTATCTTGTTCTTTCCTAATTACATGCTTATTTGATGATTCAATTCAGATTAGGTTGAGAATTAGTATGGGGTTGTTGATTTTGGTCTTGAATGCTTAAATTTATCATGAGTCTTTGTTGAATGTGATTAGTATGTATGAAATTCATAATCGTTTTTGTGTTTTTGATGCATATCTTTGATTCTAGGGTTCATGGTTTGTTTGATTTCGAATTAGAGATAAGTAATTGGGAAAAATTGGTTATGGGTCTTATTAATTATGGTTTGACTTGAATGATAAGTGTGGGATGTGTCAATTTGGCCAGGTCATTAGGGTTCTAGTCTTAATTGAATGGTTTTCTTATGATTACTTTGCTTTTATATGATATAGATGCCATGATATTGATGCTATGATGACTTGGTGCTAGTTTGTTTGTTGAATTTTGGATTGAATTGCTAAATTTGGGGTTTAAAATTATCTTTCCACTAATGTTAATTGCATTGAACGTCTTAAGTGTAATGTTGAGATGTTGCTAATGGATGATAATTGTTCAAGTATTTGGAAAAGATGATTTATTGTGGTTGATAGTTTGCGGTTTTAATGTTGGTCATAATTGATTTATGCTTGTAGAAGTTTGTTGACCACGGTTGACTTATGCTTGAAATGTGGATTATCTTGAATATGAGCAGGGACTAATCATTAATGCTAATGGCAATGTTTGCTTTTGTGTTTTGTTTGTTTGGTGTTTGTTAATACAGAAGCAAAGAATCTCAAATGCTCAAAGGGAGGAAGAAAGACTTTTGGAAATTCAAAACAATCCTGAAAATTGGTTACAAGCGTTAAGGGATGATGAAGAGTATGAAGGAAGGTTTGGATATATTAGAAGGCGTCTCATCACTGGTACTTGGTATTTAGACTGGGCCCCGCTAGAACAAGCGGGAAGACATTTGAGAACTCATCTCCAAGAGGTGCTTACATGCGTAAAACAACCGGGGAACCATTTCATTCACGCATGGGAGCAGGCGTTTTTGTGTACGGATGTTATTTATGACGTGTTGGTGTGGAAATTCTTTTCCACGTTAACTTTTAATCCTCGCCGTGCAGTTTCAGATGTGAGTTTCTTACAGTTTCGTTTAGGAGGAATGGATCAGGAAATGAGTAGGTTTGATCTTTGTCGGGCATTAAATTTGTACCCCGAAATGGATGATTTCATTTTAGGACAGTATTTGAGAGAAACTAAATTTTATGGTGTCGAGTTCTTTAATGCACAGCAATATTGGTATCAACTGAGTGGGAAGAATCCGTTTGTGTCTAGTGAATCAAAGGGGTCGGACATTCGTGACAAAGATGCAAGATTGATTCAGAGGTTGTTGGGTTGCACGTTTTGTGTACGAGTGAATGGGTATGACAAGGTGACAAATCATGATTTGTGGTCCATTTATATGATTAAGCATGGACAGTTTGCTGATTTGGCAAATTTGGCATGTGAATATTTGCGTAAGCATGCGATGGAGAAACAAAAGGCAAAACCACTTTTGGGAGGTCATTATGTTACTAAAATTGCTCGGTTTTTCAATATTAACTTCACGCGTTGTACACCGGCTCGTGATTCAACGAAACCATTTGGGGTTCAATTTTATATTAATGCACAAATTTTGATGTAGAACTCGAATCGGTGTATGTTAGTTAAATATGATGAACCGTCTCAACGAGGGTTAGCGAGTAGTAGTGGTGCACGACATGATGATGATGAAGAAGTCGCGGCTCGCATCCACAAGTGTTTTGGTTCTGAGTTAGAGGAGCCTTATGGTTCAGGTAGTGGTCAGCCTTGGGGTGTTTCAGATACAGTTTGGATTGATTTGGTTTCGAGGGTTGATAATGTTCAAATCGGTGTGTCAGATAGATTTAATGATTTTCAGGAAGAACAACGGTCGCATAATGACCGTATGTGGGAAAGTCAGCAGCGGGTCGATGAGAGGTCGGCCGAGTCCTTACATGACCAGCAATGGATTGCTTATGGGAACGATTGGCAAAGGCACAATGCTCGTCTTTTCTACTTCAACCCGGATCATTATTATGGTACTACTGCTCAGACACCTGTGTATTATCGTAGTCCAGTTTGGCCACGAGTGCATGCCCCAATTTATAGTGAGCAGGAAAGGTTAGAAGATGTGCATCAGAGGTTTCAGTAGCAGTATCCGTACAGCAATTGGTCGTATGATGGTTTTCAGTGAGGAGGGCCTGCGAGCCCGATGATCATGTTGTATTTTGTTTGCAAACATTTTATTTGGTTCTGTACTTGGATAATTATTTACTTTAATTATGTACTGTAGACTTATTCGGGGACAAGGCGTTTCAGTACCGGGGGGTGCCACCTTGTCCCGTTTTATGTAGTTTCTTTTATATTTGTTAGGTTTGTTGGTGAAACGATTATCAAGTCTGGCATTAAGTTCAGCAAAACCGCATGAGTGATGATATTGGTGTAAGCATCGGGAATGGACGATGTTCTTATGCTGGCAGTCAGTTCGGCGCCATCTGTCACTATCATTCCACGATCAGTGGTTAACTCGATAAGTTTTTTATTTTTCTAACCCTTTCGATTTTAATCTATTTTTGATGTAGCGACCCCGACAAATCGTCAAGTGACGGCGTCGGCTACGTGGGTCCCATTACCTGATTATAAGTCTTTTAGATAACTTTTGACCAAAATATGTCGCTTTCATTTCAAAATAAAGATTGTTTCAAAGTTTACAAGAATTGTTCAACCAATAGTTAAGTTACAACGTTATAATACGAATGAAATCTAGGCGACACGGTTTAAAGTAAAGTCAAAAGACGCTCCATGAAATGCACGTATACTCGACATCCAATGCAAGTATCAAATAATGAGCAGAAGCATGTATCACATATCGTGCAAGACCTGAGAAAAACATAGAAATCTGTCAACGAAAACGTTGGTGAAATCATAGGTTTAAGTAAGTAAGTGAGTAAAAGTAAGTAAGTCGAACCACAAGGTTTGCAAAGTTGAAATAATAGTAATACATTCTAAAAGTTAATATTCACGAGCACCCAATTATCAAAGCTTAACATTCCATCCATTGTATACCCCATCCATAGTGCTAGAACAAACACTGATTCTCGAAAATATATTTCATCCGTAGACGGTAGCGAACCGTCAGAGATGAGGGTTGTCAACCCATATGGCCATATAACATAAGTTCTCGCTTACACCCGTCAAGTGTAACTAATGATAATCGAATTGAGGATTTTTGTTCTAAACTCGTATGTAGAATGTTTGTTTTCCCGTTCTTGTGTTCACTTAGTTCAAAAGAATCGTTTATGTTTTCTCATCCCAAATATAAGTTCAAAAAGAGTAAAAGTGGGACTATGATCTCACCTTAAGTGCGAGAGTTATAAAAGTACTTCAACAAGTAAACGCGTGCAAAGACAAAGCTAGTCTTGACCTAAACATATAGGTTATATCAATAACGGTAAACACAAACGGTCAAAGATGTTCAATTAGTCCTATGGCTCGTTACGACTCGATTATATTAACATGTGAATCAACTAGTCAAGTTTCATGCAAGATACAAGTAAATAATCATGTTAGAAAGGTTGCATAAGTATTTGGTTAAGTTTGACAAAAAGTCAAACTTGGTCGGGTCAAAGTCAACGGAAAAGTCAACGGGGTCGGGTTGGGTATCCGACAATTTTTCTAAGTTATATAATCATATATGAGCATGTTAGCCAAGTTTCATGTTAATCGGAGGTCCGTAGCATAGTAAACATTTTACGTCAAAAGATCAAAGCAAACAGCCCATTTTAGTGTATCAGGACGGTGTCCCAAAAATCAGGACGGTGTCCTGATATGAAGAGTGGGACGGCGTCCCAAATATCAAGAAGGCGTCCCAATATGAAGAGTGGGACGGCGTCCCAAATATCAGGACGGCGTCCCAATTGCCTTCCAGGCCCTGTTTGCTGAATTTCTCAAGTGCACGACCCAAACTTCAAACAATCACAATTTATGATCCGCAAACAATTAGAACATGTATTTTATATCATCGGAAAGCTATTTCGGCAAGGAATACAACTAACCACATATCATAAATCAAAATCATCATTTAAGACAACAAAAACCTCGTCGAAAGTTCGTTAAACGTTTCAAATCAAGGTTTCAAGTTCATCAATTGCAATTTAAGTTTCGGGAATCCAATTTATACATATGATATGCCGTTTTGAAGGTAATGAAACATGTAATACAACTAAATACTTACTAACAACATTTCATGGCATTCAAATCATCAAAAGTTCATTTAAAGTCTATCAAACTCTAACGAAAATTCACAAAAATCAATAGTCATGAGTTTGATGTTTCCTTAATCAACCTATACATCAAAACGAAGCTAAAGATACTAGTAACACTTTTAAAACATGCACTTTAACAATCTAACAACATTTGATCATCCAAAATCAAGTATTTAGCAAGAAATTTTCATATTGAACTAGTTACATCAAAAACAACGAATCGGGCATACAAATTACATACACGACATCACAATGAGCCATAGACACTAATTAACAACTTTATAAGTCAAGAACACGAATTTAAAGAAATCTAGTGTTTTAGAAATGTTACCCAAAATCGAAGTAGTTAGCATCAAATCGAAGAGGATGATGAGAGGATCAAGAATATGTAGTTTGTTTTGATGTTTACTTCCTTGGTGAGATTTGGATGATGATTTTATGTTTGAGAAATGAGAGAGTTTGAAAGTATCAAAAATGGAAAAAGGGAGGATGAATGAAAGGGATGAAGGAGGTTGACTCTTTGACCTAGTCAAAAGTTTGATACTTTGGCAAGTTTGGTCCCTCAACTTTGAATCGGGTGCGGAAAATAACCGAACGAATTATTTTAAGTTACACGGGAGTACGGGAGATATTAAAATCCGATAACGAAAATATTTAAAATGTTACATAACAAAGGATACGAATTTAGATACGAAGGGTGTTATTTAAAAATAAAAAGACGGGCGTTAAAATAATTTAACGGAAAAATGCGGGATGTTACATTATCCACACCTCAAAAGAAATTTCGTCCCGAAATTTAGTTGAAAGTAGTAGTCGATATCTCCTACTCGAGACTTTACGTTGTCAATGCTATGAATAAGTGAAAGTACGTCCTTGAGTGTTCTCGTGAATTTGGATAGTCAGGGTTTTACGTTGTATTAAGGTTTGGTTTTACGATCCCCAGTTTCAACTGGTTTTCCCCTATGAAGAGAAGTTTGTCATCAATAGTTGATGTATCTAGCAGGATTGCACGTTCCTGTTCCGCAGGACACGTTTCTAAGTTTGTTACACGAAAAGTAGGGTAAACGGAAACTTAATTGCATCGGAAGTTCTAAACGGTAGGAAGCGGTTCCAATACGTCCCAAGGTTTCAAAAGGTTCAATATTGCAGATATAGCCTTTCTCGATTTCCTAAAATGGATTTCACCTTTCCAAGGTGCGGTTTCTCAATATTACGCGATTACACACTGGGATTTGTGAGGTTTTCATCTAAGTTTGGTATAACTCTTCTGGCGACCATGGGTTGTCTCTAGCCCTCCTCGGACTTGAACGATCTCAATTGTTGTTTCTTGATGGAGTTCAGATTCGGCGATTTGTTTGCCGCATGCTTTGGTTAAATGAACAGGGGTATGACATTAGCGGTCATATAGGGTTTCGGAAAGTGCGTGTGAACACACGAGTGGTAACTACTGTTGTAAGAGGGATCTACTAAAAGCGACCATGCAAGTTTGAAACATGTCTTTCGAAGACGTAAATCGTTCGTTTGTTCGGTTCGTCTGTTTGTGGGTGGTACGCGGTACTCATGTCTAAGCGGGTCTCCAAGGTTTCTTGTAAAACTATAGGCGAAACGAGTATTTCGATACGGGATAATTGACAAAGATACTCCGTGTTGGAATAGAATCTCTTAGGATATGTTTGAACAAGTCAGTTAGGGTTCGAAAAATGTTCGTTAGGACTATTCACCCTCGTGGCGAATACTAATGTAATATGAGGAATTTCTCTATCCATGGAGAAATGTTACAAGGAGTTTCTTTAAACAGAAATGCGAGCGATAAAGATAGGAGTGAAATGAGGACTTAGAATAGGATGGGCTTGCATCTCGAGGTTGCCATAACGTGCCTCTAGTTGTCAAAAGTTGAAGTCTAAAAGAGAAACGAGATAGTACACGTAGTTGTATAGTTCGGGGTTGAATAGTAGTTGGCCGATTATCAGAAACACAAGGGCGTTAAGTCAAAGAAGAGTGAAGTATCGTTGGATTGTGTGTTATCTTAATTTCCAGTAATATCAGACGGTAACGGTGAAATAACAGAGGTATGTAGTGTGGTACGTGATGACGAGAATATCGATCGGATCCACAATTTAGTATTTGAATTCTTCGTGCAAAATAACGAATTTCCGTTCCGTTGATTTCGAGTCGAGGGAGTATGCCTTTCGGCGTCCAAGTAGAAATATTTCCATATTTGAGTCCCATCTGGTGTTGTACGAATTTAGCTAGAAATGTTGGTGTGAAGAATCACGCTCAAGGTTCGATCGCGGAGAGATTAAAGTCGTGTAACACGAGAAAAGTCAGAAATGAATTTTCGGTAAGAACCGGTGAGATCTAAGATTTTTACGAATACAAGTCTGAGTTGGGAGAGTTCCCTGATTGCATGTGGCTTGATTTCGAGATTGATTGTAATGCCTTGACCATTAACATCATAGTCTAGAAAATTGGACTTAGTTGAATAAGTTAAGATGTCATCTATAAATACGATAACATATTTGTCTAGATAAGTTTGCATACGTGGTTTAGGAGGTTCATGAATACGGACGGAGTCCTAAATAAATCGACGGTACTAAGAGAGATTTACAACTAACGTTGCGAGTTCGGAAGATGGCTTAGGAGACATCGTCTCCCTTAACCCCCAATTGGTGATAACCGGAACGGAGGTCGATTTGGAATATACACGAGTTTCACGCAAATAATCATGAGGTCATGGATACGAGGAAGTGGGTATCGGCTTCCAACCGAAAATTATTTAGTTCACAAAAATCCATACATAATTGTAGGAAAGAAAGAAAAAAAAAATTTCTCCTTAACGAATAGGTTTTGAGCTCCTTAGTTCTATAGGTGTCAAGTCATAATTCTTAACGTATATCCTCTGATAAAATTTATAGGCACACAATATATTCCGTTGGTCACTTAAATTGCCTAAGTAGTGTCTAGGGAAAAAGTGGAGTGCAAAGAGCACGAGTCAAAGACTTGGTTATAAAACATCTAGCGGTAATGGAATCGAATAAGTATGAAGTATACGGTTTGTTGTGAAGAAACGTACCCGTTACTAGTCCATCGTCGTTCCGGGCATCCTAGGTGTCGATGTTGAAGGTTCAACGGCGTGCGTTGGGGTTGATTTTCTTATTTGGGCACACATTCCTAAAATGACCCAGTTGGCCACATTCGAAGCAAGCACCCGTTCTGTGTGCGTTGGGCATCTTTCGAGTGACGGGTCCTTGGCGCCGGTGGCGAAACCTGCCACATCCTTCAAAGTGATGCTTGTGGCATTCGTTACAAAAAGGTAGTTTTCCGGCATAGCCTTTCTTGTTGTTGGAGGTAAAAGGCTTCTTGGCGGGGTTGTTGTTATTGTTGTGGTTGCTTGATTGAGAGGCTTCCCATGTTCTTTTGTTGTTACTCGGGTGGTTCTCGACCATTGGTGCCGGTGCTTCCATTTCATTCGCCGTTTCTAAAGTTTGGCAGGCCTTGGTTAAAGCCTCTTGTAGGTTAGTGGGTTGGGATGCCATTACCCCGTGTTGAATGCTCTTAGGGAGGCCATCCATGTAAAGTTCGACTCTTAGGGATTCGGGAGTCATGAGATTTGGACACATTGAGACTAGTTCGGTGAACCGTTGATTATAAGTTCCGAGGTCATTCCCGACCGTTTTTAAATTCCTTAGACCCTGTTCGAGCCTCCGAGTCTCGTCGCGCAGGAAGTATTCGGTGATCATTCTTTCTCTTAATTCGGTCCAAGAGAGTGTGTGGGCTTCATCGCTTCCCACTAATTGTACATACGTGTTCCACCATGAGAGAGCAATACCGGTGAAAGTGAGGGTGGAAAACTTGACCTTATCTTGGTCTCGACAACCGCTTGTGTTAAAAACAGTCTCCATTTGTTCAAACCATCGGGTGAGAGTAACCGGTCCCCCGGTTCCATCGAAAGTGGGAGGATTGTACTTCATGAAGTTCTTGTAGGAGCAACCTTCGATTGAATTACCGGCTCCATGATTGTTGTTGTTAGAAAAGTGATCGGCCACGGCCGTACCCACGGTGGTGGTTATCATTCGTTGAAGAGCTTGTTCTAGAGTTTCGAGAGGAGTATTGTGTTGACCTTGGTGAGCCATTGTTCCTTCATGAGACAAGAATATCGTTGGTTAGTATTTTCAACAATACTAACCGTGGCATGGAATAAGGATAGAGAGAAAATTTTCCTTGACTCGCCTTAAATTCTCTATGTCATAATGTCGGAACGTCCATGTGAATCACCGTAATATAATCCCGGAAATTATATTACCCTGATTCTCATGTGCATTTAACATTACTTCATAAAGTCAAGGTGGCGCATCAACAAAATTTATCAACGTAAGATCAAGATCGAATACGAGTTAGATATGATAGAAGAGTTCGAGTATAAATGCACAATTAGTCAAATAATTCCTACTTCAGTCTATATGCCGGTTGTAGTCTAGATTCACCTATGTACCCTATGACTCGGGGTGGACACAAATGAACTCTAAATCCCTACAACCAAAGCTCTGATACCACTTGTAGCGACCCCGACAAATCGTCAAGTGACGGCGTCAGCTACGTGGGTCCCATTACCTGATTATAAGTCTTTTAGATAACTTTTGACCAAAATATGTCGCTTTCATTTCAAAATAAAGATTGTTTCAAAGTTTACAAGAATTGTTCAACCAATAGTTAAGTTACAACGTTATAATACGAATGAAATCTAGGCGACACGGTTTAAAGTAAAGTCAAAAGACGCTCCATGAAATGCACGTATACTCGACATCCAATGCAAGTATCAAATAATGAGCGGAAGCATGTATCACATATCGTGCAAGACCTGAGAAAAACATAGAAATCTGTCAACGAAAACGTTGGTGAAATCATAGGTTTAAGTAAGTAAGTGAGTAAAAGTAAGTAAGTCGAACCACAAGGTTTGCAAAGTTGAAATAATAGTAATACATTCTAAAAGTTAATATTCACGAGCACCCAATTATCAAAGCTTAACATTCCATCCATTGTATACCCCATCCATAGTGCTAGAACAAACACTGATTCTCGAAAATATATTTCATCCGTAGACGGTAGCGAACCGTCAGAGATGAGGGTTGTCAACCCATATGGCCATATAACATAAGTTCTCGCTTACACCCGTCAAGTGTAACTAATGATAATCGAATTGAGGATTTTTGTTCTAAACTCGTATGTAGAATGTTTGTTTTCCCGTTCTTGTGTTCACTTAGTTCAAAAGAATCGTTTATGTTTTCTCATCCCAAATATAAGTTCAAAAAGAGTAAAAGTGGGACTATGATCTCACCTTGAGTGCGAGAGTTATAAAAGTACTTCAACAAGTAAACGCGTGTAAAGACAAAGCTAGTCTTGACCTAAACATATAGGTTATATCAATAACGGTAAACACAAACGGTCAAAGATGTTCAATTAGTCCTATGGCTCGTTACGACTCGATTATATTAACATGTGAATCAACTAGTCAAGTTTCATGCAAGATACAAGTAAATAATCATGTTAGAAAGGTTGCATAAGTATTTGGTTAAGTTTGACAAAAAGTCAAACTTGGTCGGGTCAAAGTCAACGGAAAAGTCAACGGGGTCGGGTTGGGTATCCGACAATTTTTCTAAGTTATATAATCATATATGAGCATGTTAGCCAAGTTTCATGTTAATCGGAGGTCCGTAGCATAGTAAACATTTTACGTCAAAAGATCAAAGCAAACAGCCCATTTTAGTGTATCAGGACGGTGTCCCAAAAATCAGGACGGTGTCCTGATATGAAGAGTGGGACGGCGTCCCAAATATCAAGACGGCGTCCCAATATGAAGAGTGGGACGGCGTCCCAAATATCAGGACGGCGTCCCAATTGCCTTCCAGGCCCTGTTTGCTGAATTTCTCAAGTGCACGACCCAAACTTCAAACAATCACAATTTATGATCCGCAAACAATTAGAACATGTATTTTATATCATCGGAAAGCTATTTCGACAAGGAATACAACTAACCACATATCATAAATCAAAATCATCATTTAATACAACAAAAACCTCGTCGAAAGTTCGTTAAACGTTCCAAATCAAGGTTTCAAGTTCATCAATTGCAATTTAAGTTTCGGGAATCCAATTTATACATATGATATGCCGTTTTAAAGGTAATGAAACATGTAATACAACTAAATACTTACTAACAACATTTCATGGCATTCAAATCATCAAAAGTTCATTTAAAGTCTATCAAACTCTAACGAAAATTCACAAAAATCAATAGTCATGAGTTTGATGTTTCCTTAATCAACCTATACATCAAAACGAAGCTAAAGATACTAGTAACACTTTTAAAACATGCACTTTAATAATCTAACAGCATTTGATCATCCAAAATCAAGGATTTAGCAAGAAATTTTCATATTGAACTAGTTACATCAAAAACAACGAAATGGGCATACAAATTACATACACGACATCACAATGAGCCATAGACACTAATTAACAACTTTATAAGTCAAGAACACGAATTTAAAGAAATCTAGTGTTTTAGAAATGTTACCCAAAATCGAAGTAGTTAGCATCAAATCGAAGAGGATGATGAGAGGATCAAGAATATGTAGTTTGTTTTGATGTTTACTTCCTTGGTGAGATTTGGATGATGATTTTATTTTTGAGAAATGAGAGAGTTTGAAAGTATCAAAAATGGAAAAAGGGAGGATGAATGAAAGGGATGAAGGAGGTTGACTCTTTGACCTAGTCAAAAGTTTGATACTTTGGCAAGTTTGGTCCCTCAACTTTGAATCGGGTGCGGAAAATAACCGAACGAATTATTTTAAGTTACACGGGAGTACGGGAGATATTAAAATCCGATAACGAAAATATTTAAAATGTTACATAACAAAGGATACGAATTTAGATACGAAGGGTGTTATTTAAAAAGAAAAAGACGGGCGTTAAAATAATTTAACGGAAAAATGCGGGATGTTACATTTGATCTCAAGTAATGGGGACATTACTCGATCTCAAGTGTGGGGTGGGGATGTAAAATCTCTCGGGTTGGTTGTTAATGAAATAATCATCATATTAGTTTTGATATTAAAAGACTTGACGTTTCACGGGTTTTGGTCGTAAAAAAAATTGAAAAATTTAGGGGAAAATAAAAAAATGAGAAAAGTTAGAGAAAAAGAAAAAAAATATAGAAAACCAATTGTAAATTCGGCCAAAACCCTTGTTTATGATATGGCTTGGTAATGTATGGTATATTTCGTAATTTCAAAGAAGCCAAAATTGTTTCACATGTTCATTACCATTGGACATGAAATCCTACGAGTTCGGGGAACTCAATAGTAGGTCACCTGTACTAAAACGGGTGTAAACCGTGAGAGAGCGGTGATTGCATAGTGTGATTGTGACCGAATCACGTGCCAGATCAAAAACTTTTGGTTACTTGGTATAGCAGACTTCCGAAACTATATCATTTAATTATTACATCATTTAATGGTGTGATACTGTGGGAAGAGGAGCCTAGAGCTTCACCAGTGTTGTCCTTTTTAGGAACAATAGCTACGTGCTTGTGTTTGCTTAGACAACACAACCCATAGCCAAAAGCTATGGCACCCAAAGGTTTTTGGGATTTAAACCGAGTGTCAATTGAAATAGATTGCCATTCCCGAGTGAGTCAGATCCACTCATTAAGGAAGTAAAGTCTTCCGACCGTTTCACTTGGTACGTATACCTCTTAAGCTGTACCATTTCATTACCCATCATTTCACGATGAGGTACTGTTAGATGTGAAAGTCTTGGACTTTCAAAATATGTTCATTATTTTGAATGTGAAATCCTACATGAACATAAAAATTCATACGTAGGTCACTTGCACCAAGGCGAGTGTCAACCGTATGAACGGTGATAGTAGCGTGTGGTCGAAACCGGGCCATGCGCTAGATCAAAAACTTTAACAGGGTGATCCTCATTGTTTCTCCTAACAAGGACAATGTTGCGTCCGACCACTTAATTTAACCACACATGATGTATCCATTCCATCCTTAAGGGAGTCAAGTCTCCCGAACGACACACTTGCTGATTTATTTCAGAAGTTGTAGTCCAGACCAGTTGTAGGGTGACGAAAAATCTTGAAAAGTCATTGCTAAAATCGACTGGAAATCTACCAGGCCTCAACGTCAAACAGGGAAACTGGTAGTCAAAGCTTATCTCAATGAGGGAGATTTGCTAGCCAAATGGGAAGCGCACCATGATACACAAAATGTTAGTGATTGATCAGATTCCCAGTGGATAACCTCCGGAAAGGTAAGATATCAGCTTTTAAGCCTGATGAACCTCAATCTTTATGATTGACTTAACGGTTTAGATAATCGCCTCATGATTATCGATGATATCTGGACGTAATATGTATCCTCCTGAGCACATTATTTTCTTACCGACATCTCACGATGTTAGGTACTGTGGGAGGCATTGGCTTGACCAATCGCGTGGTAGCCCGTAGGGTTCTTTGGTTCAAAGGTTTCACTTTCTCGGCTCAGGGTTTCCACTTGTATCCTCGTTCTATATTTGAAGACATTATCAGGTTCGGGATTCTCTACATTTATTTGGATTACATATTTGGTGCACGTTGTTCGAGTTAGTATTATTATTATGCTGATACTTTATTTGGGGATGTTAGAGATTTTTGGGATTACAAGTGGAAGTTACATTGTTGATATGTTCTCTTTAAACCGTACCCACGCTAGTTATTCATTTGGTGATTGTTCGTCGGTTCTACTTACACTTATGAAGACGTTATCATTTAGTAGAAGATTATTTTTGAGTCGACTTTGCTTGAGGACAAGCAAGACTCTAGTGTGGGGTGATTTGATATTGCGCATTTCTTATATATTAATCATGGCAATATCCGTCATTTTTAGTCCATTCGGATACGGTTTTGGTCTTTATTCGCGATAATTGGGAAGATTATGATTTGAGAGCCGAGAAGATCTTTTGTATGCCTTTTTGATCCTTTTGAGGTATGTTATATGTTATTGTATCAGAGTTGCCTTAATATGATGAAGCAAATTGGGTTTGGGCACTTTTATGGTGAAAAAAGAAAGAGAATCTGTGCAAGTACTAAGCCGCGGATCGGCCAGAAGGCCCGCGGCGCGGGTTATACCTAATTTTGAGGGTCGAGCATTGTGAAAAAGGTTGGATTCTGTCTATGTTTTAAGCCGCGGTGCGGCTGTGAGGCCCGCGGCGCGGGTCGTTACTGTTGTCGGTTTTGAAGCTATAAATAAGGAATTAAACCCTAACTTTTTATCACTTTTTATCCTGACGAATTCCAGCAACTTTGGGGCGATTTTTAGTGATTTTTGGGGAATCCCAACATCATCTAATCAACTCAATCATTCCGGAAACATGTTTTGATTCGTCAGTCGTTCAAGATCAAGATTTCAATTAGGTTTAACTCTTATCAACAATAATGAATTATCTTAATTGTTTGTTTTTGATTTCTATTGTTGTCATGGTTATTGGCTAAGTTATTTAATGTTTGTCTAGACTTATAAACCTATGTTTTGGATGCTACTTATCAGTTATTCATTTAATTTATGATGTTTTGATGTTTGAATTAAAGAACGATTCTTATTAAAGCTAGACTTTTCGATTCAATTGGTTATGTACTTGTTTGATAGGACGAGAGTTCGTTAATTTAGTACATAAATTTACAATTGGTTTGTCATAATTGATTGTTTGCTTACTCGGAGATGAGAGTAAATTGAATTCAAAAGTCTAGACGAAAAAGGGGTGAATTATACGCAACGAGAGTTGGTGTGATTGTGATTCGAGTCTTCATCTCAGTCGAAATATTTGGTCACAATTAGGAGGTCTTAGGCTACGGGGAATTCCGTGTCGTGTAATCTTAATTGAAGTGTTTGCGCTGGAGAATTCCAGGTGAAACGATTAGATAATTCACATAAGTTAGATAATAGCTGGGGCTTAATCTAAATGCATCCAATACTAGGTGTAAAAGGTCTAGACAAGCATTCGTTCTCCTATTTGTTTACAACTATCTTATTTTTACTTGTTTTATTGCTT
The DNA here is from genome assembly GCF_046630445.1 of Rutidosis leptorrhynchoides. Taxonomy (NCBI): domain Eukaryota; kingdom Viridiplantae; phylum Streptophyta; class Magnoliopsida; order Asterales; family Asteraceae; genus Rutidosis; species Rutidosis leptorrhynchoides. The sequence continues at coordinate 123,978,446 of NC_092339.1, forward strand.
TAAAGCTTAAATCTTAAAATACCAAAAATATTGTTCTTTCTTGTTATCAATTAAAGCTATCTTTGATTTGGCTAATCATTAAATAGCCACCAAGACTATTATCTCGTAATTTTCATTTTCTAGATTAACTTAGTTTATTTTCATTAGTTACAATCTTAATTTTCACGTCTAAACTGTCCTTGGAACGAATACGGATTTACCAACTTTATACTATTGCACGATCGGGTACACTGCCCGTTTGTGTGTAGTAATCCTTTTAACCGGTATTTCCCATTATATAAATTATAGACGCGATTTCACACATCACTAACTCTTAGCTTCTTCCTTGTTCATATCTTATGAGAACAATATAAACCAAGTTAGTATAGTGTTCTTAATCAAAATTCTACACACATGCATTATAACGGCTAAAACTGACACTTAGCATAATTTCCCAAAATAACAATGTCGGTAGTCTGTCCTAGAAAGTTGGTCGACGGTCTATAGTTCGACTGTCGACTATCATAGACAAACGTTTGACTGTCTCTAAAAGCACAAATGATCGACTGTCATAGTCTGGTCGACTGACACACTCAGACGATCGGCTGTCGAGACAGTCAACCGACTGTGTTCTTCAGCTGCACAAGCAGCAAACTTATGGGTTTCGAACTAAAATCACCAAATCTCAATTCTGGACTCGATTTTGACCTCAAAACTGAACACAACTTGTTTATAAATCATTTTGTGACATAAAACCACAAGCTAAACATCAAAACAACTTCAAATCAAACAATTTGACACCAGGACCACTTTTTGACAAAATGTCACCAAAAACCCTTAAAATTAGATATTCAAGCTAAGATTTTGAATAAAAATTACGTTGTTTGTGACACTGAAATCACAAGAAAACTATTGCACTACCTCAATAAATCCAAGATCAAGTTTTAGGAATTGGGGTTAGAGATAGGATGAAGTTTAGTACGAGTTGTTTGTGAGGAAATGTATGGAAGAAATGAGAGAAAAGAACAGATTCACACACCTAATGGGTTAAAATCTCATACCCCACAACACACAGGTATTCTGATCAGTGACCCTTGTCACAAACTGGTCTTAACCTAATAATCATATAATTATAAATATATAATTACAGTAAAAGCATATTAAACACACTTAAACAAAACCTATGGTCAAAGGTAGTACACAATCATCCACTCTTCTTAGCTCCACGTCATTTTTGGAATCCCTTAACCTTTAATAAAGTTAACTCCTTGTTTATTAACCGCCTACCCTTGTGATTTATTACTTCGATCGGTTCCTCGATAAACCACAACTTATCATCTACCGAAAATTTAAGTAATGACACATATGTCGCTTTCTGCATTAAGCATCTTCTCAAATGTGACACATTGAACGTCTCGTGAAAAGCATGCAATTCTTCTGGAAATAACAACCGATAGGCTATTTTTCCCCACTCGAGCCACTATTTCAAAAGGTCTGCCACAGGCCCAACTTCCCACACTCTCTGAAACACATAATATTTCTTCCACGGAGAGACTTTTAGCAATACAATGTATCATACCTGGAACTCTATACATCTCCTCCGTCTATCAGGTTAAGCCTTATGTCTATCTTGACTCATCTTTAAACTTTTCCGAATTTGCTTAATCTCCTCAGCAGTTTGTAGTATTGTATGAATAATTTCAAATCTCCTTTTTTCCCATCTCTTCAAACAGTCCGGGTTTCGACACTTTCTTCCATTAAACATTTCATACGACGATATACCAATTGTTGCGTGATAACTATTGTTATAAGAAAATTCTGAGTAGGTGTGAATCCTAACTACAACCATACACGATCGCACATGCTCACAACATATCGAGTCGTCCTTTCACATTGGTCTTTGTTCATTAATTGAGGATAAAATCTGATACTCATATGGTGTTGAGCACCCATTTCTTCTTGAAAAGTCCTTCAGAAACTTGATGTCAAAACCCCAGGCCTCGCTACTACCTTACAAAAATAAGTAGTGACAAAACTTATGAATTTGGTGCCTCATTAGTAGGCAAAAATAAAGCACTTTACTTCAATCGGATAACAATGATCCAAATAGCATCAATTTGTTACGGCGTCATCGGCAACCTGGTGAACAAACCTAGACCATCTTCCATTTTCACACGGGTAATTCTGCAGATCACTATTTCAAGAGTCATCCCGGTTACCACTATCCCTTTTTTAAGTCATTGAGTATCTTGAAAACACCAGGATAATATTGTACGCATTCATTACCTTTCATCAACTTTTACTCACTTTCTGGAACTCCCCCAAACATTCACGCATGTGATCGATCCTTCTTGAGTGTTTGGAGTGTCACATCGACATTCCCAGTGGCGGAACTTGAACCCGACCACAGATGGGGCGAACACTAAAAAAACTTATATTTTAGTAAATTTCTTATTTTTTTAGTGTAATTTAAAAAAAAATCCAGCTGGGGCGGGTGCCCCCCTCCCCCGTCCGTCTCCACAATGTTCCGCCACTGGACATTCCTCATTTCCATTAATCTTTCATGCCCCAGAGGGAGTGGTTCACACTCCCTCCAGCATTGAAAATCATAGATCTTCATTGTCTGAAACAGGGAAATTTTAGATTCCATGTCTACCAGCTAGCTTCACAATGACACAATGAAGCTTCTCGTGTAATGCATTCCTTGTTACTCGCTATCAGTCCGCTTTACACTTCATAAATTCATAATGCTTTCAACCACGTCTTATCGGTTCACTAGTAATACTTTCTCACTTTCTTGCGAGTATCTCTAAAATTCAAGGTTTTTCACGTGGTAATATCATACTCGATTTCTTCATTTATAACACCCTAACATCTTAAAGCGTACAATACAGTATCTCCCTTCATTTCTGAGCTTTAGTTCCACTGCTTCGAATCTACTTTCCTCATGTATTTTACACATAGATCTTCCAACTATGCACTATATCATAAAAGTCTGCATCATGAGGTTCTTAAGATATGCACTCTATCGGCTTACATTTCAACAACTGTTAAAAATACATTTCTACTCAAGCAGTCACGATCTAAACCGCCCTTCTTCTCAAGGGATTCAACCTATGCGGTATGTAAAGTAGATTTATAAACAATAATATTAACAAAAATACACATAACACATATATTTTATAATATAATATTATTAATCTAAATCTATAATATTATTAATCTAAATTTAATTAATATTGATCTTAATCAATGTAAATAAAGTGTTAACTGTATCGTTGATCCTTGTGGTTTAATTAATTTTTCGGCCATCCCTATGTTTTTAAAATTTTATTAGTAGTTCGTATGGTTTTATAAACATACGGCGGTTGTTCAAATACTAATGCCAGTTAAGTTAGTCTGTTAGATGTTGGGAAAATATGTAATGTCGTTTAATTACAGGTCATTCTCTTTATCTCTTCTATAGCCGTTCTTCTTCCCATTTTATTCAAAAACCTAAAGTTATTTCTTAATTTCTTCACTAAAAAAAAACTCCCCTTCATTAAATTCCTAGATTATCATTATTCCTTTTTCCATATTTCCCGTTATTCTTCATCTTATTGCAAATATAAACCATCTTCATCCCCTTTAAAATCTCTCCCCTCCAATTAACATAAACTTGCAATACTTAAAATAACACTTTGAAAACAACTTTGCATCATTTCTAGATCTATGTCCGTATCTTATTTTGTTTTTGTCCAAACAACATAAATGTTTTCACCATAAGTCTTCTCATTCTATGTTGATTCATATCCAAAAATCATTATATCTTAAAGGAATATATATGTTACATACTAAAGTACAAAACATAAAGGTAAAGGTACAACTCATACGCAATCATCTCCACTAAAAAAATGATTTTTGAATAGTCAATGATCTTCCATCGCTCAACTACCTATAATTATATACGAAACTGAACCGAGTAAATAAAATTATAAAAGATTACTTACACGAGTTAATCAGATCATGTAACAACCCAGAATTTTCCAACGTTTATTCATTAATAATTATTATTAATACATGCGTTTTAATGAATGTATTTTTATACATTTACTTGTTATCGTATTTGACTTTGCATGTCCCGACTCGTCTTTGTGACACACGTACTTTTCACGAATAATATTTTCTAATATTATTTACATTCATGATTAATTATTATTATTAATCATTTTAATTAACTAATACATGTGGTTAATTACATGGGCTTTATTTAATTAATTGTTACATACTTAGACTTGGGCTTTTATTAATGGATTTATGTTAATGGACTTGGAAGCCCACGCTACTTCTCTTGATGGACTATTAGGAGCCCAACATTATGTTAATGAATTATTAAGCTTAATCAAGGAGTAACTAGTTCATGAGGAATCTTGTTACATGCACACTTACACCACTTTCCCATACTAATTTGCTTTAATACCATTCTAAGCATACACCATTCTCCCATGTTTGAAAGCAAGCATTTGACCCTTCCTCTTTGGCCAAGAAAACCGTAGGTTTTGAAGGGATGGGAGGGAAGTTTTATTTCCAATTTTTGTTACATATTACTAGCATTTTACTTCACTTTTACACACACTCCATTTTACTACTTTACTTTCTCTCATTTTTCTCTCAACTTGTAAGTAACATGTTCTAGTTTTTCTCTTCTTTTTCTCTCTTAAAAACCGCCACATTCATCATCATATTACTAGTTTCATTACTTGTTCTTGTTTAATGTTTACTTACTAGTTGTTTTTTATTGTTAAAGATAAAGTTTTCTAACTTGTATCTTCATCTAATCTTGGTTACTTCCATCTTTTTTTTATGAAGAACCAAGAACAAGATTCTAAACTTTCTAGTTTATGGTTCTACACTTAATGTTTTAAAAGATTTAAAGTTCATGAGTTTTAAAATCATACTTGTATTCATGTTTGTAAACTTAAGGTTTACTTTCTTAAAAGATCAAAGCCTTGGCTTGAATCTTTTGAAGTATGAACAACCATGAACTTATTACTTGTAGATTTAATTTATTTCTTCATTTTATGTACTTTAAAGTTGTGATGTTGTTAAATTGGTCAAGTATTACTAGTTAATCTTGATCTCATTTTTCTTGAACTAAAAGTTAACTTTATAAGTTCAAGAACGTGGAAGTATAACTTTCTAGTTATAACTTCATATACTTATGTTGGATCTAAGTTTATATAACTTATGGTCTTCTAATTTTGTTGTAAATAAGAGCTTACAAGCTTACATACATTATTCAAGTTGAAAATCTAAGTTTCATAACTTATGGTTTCATTAAAGTGTAGATCCAAGTTTTGTAACTTAGGATCTAACTTAAGAACACTAGATTTAGACTTTCTAGTCTAGGATCTTTAAGATCTAGCTAAGATCTAAGTTCTATAACTTATGATCTTGATTATTTGGTTTACTTTCAAGTTTGTAGCTTAATATTACTTTTGTAACTCATGTATGTGTCGGATCTAAGATCTTGATGTAACTTTGGTTCATCAAACTACATACAACTCTTAAGTGAGTTGTGCAACTTATCTTAGACTTACACTAGTGTTATTATGGTCAAACCTTGGTTAAGATGATACAAACTCATCAACGAGTTATACACTTGAAGCTATATGCATCAAGGATGAGAACCGTGATGAGCATCAAGCACCAAGAACCCACTGGAACACATTTCTTACTGTTTCTGGAACTGATCAGACTACCTGGGCTACTGGAAAGTTTATTTTCAGTTATTTCGGTTCGAGTAGATGATTTTCTGTTTAGACCTCGTCTTAATCCGAGTTACGGTTTAGGATCTATGGCCTCCCGAAAGTCACTACATCCTATTAACGTTGTGCTGAAATTTCTGACCTACTCGCACTTAAACCGTCACCACGGTCAAATGAAGAAGAGTTTGGTTCTGGAAATTGGTCATCCTCTATGAGACTCATATACGGAGCCATGGCCACTGGTCTCACCTCATTTCAGTTCGTATAGAGGTCGTGGCGACTGAACGAAGTCAGCCTTTGTTTCAAACCCTAGTCTTGACCTAAAACTTACTTTTCACTTTTTGTTTAATGATGAATGATGATGGTACTTAATACCTAATTTACATAATTTTAAACCTTTGGGAATGATTTACTGACTTAGTAACTTTTGACTTAGGTTGAGGACCTTTCGGACCAACCACTTGCTTACTATTCTCGCGTATCGACTTTTACTACTTTCCACTGTGAGTTATAGCATACCTTTTTACTTTAACTATTTTGGGAACTGAGAATACATACGCATTTTACGTTTTACATACTAGGCACGAGTACTTAAACTTTATATATGTGTGGGTTATACAATGGCATAAACTTTCCCCTTAGCTCGGTAACGTTTAGTCATTGGACTTTGAACCGGTGAACGCGAATCTTAGATATGGATCCATAGGGTTTGACATCCCCACTCGGGCTAGTAGCGCTAGCATTTAACGGGTGTTTAATACTTCGTAAACATACGCACTCGCCAAGTGTACTTTTAGAGGGTGATAAACGTTAAGTTAGTTACCAAGTACCCACGGTTATACATATACTTTTCATACTGTTTTGAAACGCTGTTGAAGCACTAAAATCTCGTGGCCTACCTTACATTATTATTATTGAAACGACCCGACCCAATCCATAGGGACGAATACAATAACATATGAGTACATCGCGAGGCATTTGACCTCTATATGATACGTTTTATAAACATTGCATTCTTTTGAAAAGATATACCATAAATGAATATTTAAAATTCAATGTTTTCGACATCTGATGATTTCTACATATAGACAATCATTGTAAATAACAGTTTACAAGAATACTTCCGTTGACAATGCAGTCAAAATAAATACACGGTGATGATTTTGTGAATGCAATGCTTCCTCGAATAAAACATGTATGACTCCATGCACATGGTTTCTCTAACATATATTCAAACAGCGGAAGACTTCTAGGAACCTGAGAATAAACATGCTTTAAACGTCAACATAAAGTTGGTGAGATATAGGTTTAATGCTAGCAGCGTTATAAATATAGACCACAAGATTTCATATGCATAAACGTTTTAATAAAAATATTCTAAGTGGTTGAGCACTTGATAACCATACTTAACATTTAATCAACGTCGCATATTCCCTTTATTATGAAATTTCACTACACTGTACCAAGTGTAGTCACCGAAACGAAGTACTGTGCAACCGTTGAATACTGGTCGTGCAGTCCGGTTGGGGTTGTCAGGCCCGATAGATCTATCAACAGAATTCGCGTTTACAATACCACATGTAAATAGTAGTTACTAAGCTACAGGGAAGTATGCCAGTGGTACAACTCAACGTAGAATATATTTTTTTTTCACTTGTGTTCATAACGTAAATCATAAAATGCATGTATTCTCATCCCGAAATATTTAGAGTTTAAAAGTGGGACTATATACTCACTTTTGCCTTGAAGGTATTTAACTCGACTTGGTCTCCGATAGATATCACGAACCTAACCATATATATATAATATATCAACATATTTTCTTTTCAAGTAATCGTTATATATATATATATATATATATATATATATATATATATATATATATATATATATATATATATATATATATATATATATATATATATATATATATATATATATATATATATATACTTATAATACTTTTAATATTTTCTTAGTCCGTAGTTAGCAGTCCGATGTTAGTGGTCCACAATTAGTTGCTCAATAAAATAAATAAAGACCCCATCATATTTGTATTGATCTGAATTAATCTCGACCTATGGTACCATGTTGTCAAATGACGTGTTGCGTACATAAAGTACCGTGTAGTCAAATGACGTGTTGCGTACAATCATGAGGTCTTTTGATTAATCTTCTCGTGTTGTTTACGGGTGGTCCTAAAATATATAAAATCAAATCATAAGTAATTATATATAAAATATCATATTAATTAGAAAAGATATGATTAATTTACTTTATCTCCAAATATTTTCGTAGCTAAACTAGCTTCGGATACCCAATCTTGTTTTAGTCGTAGTTTCTTCATTACAACTCCGTTTTTGTTGGTTCAACTTGCCACTTCCTTGGATCGAGTTAAATTTTAAGAATATGAACTGAAAATACCTTAGTTTGTATTCGAAATCACAGGTTATAGGTCAAACTTTGGTAAAACTTATGAAAGTGATCATTTTCCATCATAAAAACAACATTTAATGATCATTTTTCTAAAAATACTTACACTTTGAGTTAAACCATGAAATTTTTATGTGTTAACATATTCATAAGAAATATCATTTTTCCAAAACATGAACTTCCAATTCAAAGTTCAAGATGGTTTTTAATTATCCAACCCAAAACAGCCCCCGGTTGCACTCCGACGATGTAGATTCAGTTTTTAAGGTGTTCTTTGTAAAACCAAGTTATATCTTGTTAAGTTAGCATATCATTATGATATATTACAGGTCTTGAAGTGTTTTAAAAATTAAGTTAGAAGGATCTATTTAGTTTGCAAACAAGTTTGAAATCATTCAAACTATGTTCTTGTTGTTAAAATTTTACAACATAAAATAAGATAGCTATATAATTATGAATCGAACAAGATTATGAACAAGGTTACTACCTCAAGTTACTTGGACAAAGTTACTGTAAGAGATAAGAAAAAATCTTGGAATCAAAGAGTGGTGGAGTTAGATCTAAAGGTTGGAAGTATACTTCTTCAAATGGGTGGTTATTTTGATATGTTCTTGAAAGAGTTTTCTTATGGTGTTTAAGGCTTGTAATTGAAGCTAAATGATGAGGAAAATGCTTGAAGATGATCAAGTATGAAGTTAGGAGTATTTTGAGAGAGAAATGAGGGTGTAGGTATGAGAAAATGGAGTGAAGAAATGGTGTTCATTCATAAAAACGTTTTTAGTTTATAAAGAAAGAAAAGGATTCCTAATTTTGTTTTCTTACTAATAATTCATGCTACTTGACAAATCCTAGTTACCTCATATCTAGGGCAGTAATAATGTTGATTAGGATGTTGATTTGATGTGTATATACCAATAGTAAATACATATAGAAGCTGGGTATGATACGAGTACATATACCCTAGATATACGTATAGAAATCTTGAGGAAACGGAATGAGAATTCAAATATAGCTATCTTTTGTGAATATACTTATATTGTTTTATGTATTTAAGTCCTTAAAAAGTGATTAAATACATTATATATACGATACATGTATAAGCATTATAGGTTATAAGTATATATATCAAAGAATGTTACGTATAGTTATCGTTTTGAAAACTTAAGTTAGTAGTTTCAAAATATACTTATAACTCATTGTCATTAGTACACAATGAGATGTTAAACCATCCTTAGATCATGTTAAATATATATAAATACATATATATACACAAACGTATAATTATCGTATGTTATATAGTTCGTGATATCATCGGTCAAATTGGACGGTCAAACGTTGTGTAAAACTCTTTTCAAAAACACAAGTCTCAACAATTTGGATTGCTTATCATGTTGGTAAGGTTTAATTTATGTAAATATTAATCTCATAAGTATAAAACAATTGGAAAAATCTGGGTCGTTACAGTACCTACCTGTTAAATAAATTCCGTCCCGAAATTTGAATGGGATGGTCATGGCTGACAATAAGTATGTTTTCATGACGTATACGAGTTGGAAATTAGAGTTTTATTATCATCAAGTAATATTGATAAAGCAATTTGATTTTTGTGAAGAGTACGAGTGAGGCTATCACCAAAGGGTGAAATGAGTAGGTATAGATTCGTCATATCTTTTGACGTAGATAGGATTGATTTCCAAGTTCAAGAGATTTGGAGTAAAATCTTCATAATGAGATTTGATTCTTCGATAATCAAGGAAATTTGAATCCGCTTTAAATGCGATCATCTATTTTGATTGCTCTGTCGGATCTTTTACTATAAATCCACCTCCCTTCATTTCCTTACAACTCATACCTTCTATTCTTCCTCCCTCAATTCATACTTTAAAACATTTTATCAGTATGCTTCATCCAGTACTGATCCTGGATATACTTTTAACTTTCATCTCTGTCATTCTTCTTTTTCATCTACCTCCGGAGGATTTTATTTATTTCTACTATTACCTTGGGGTTATAGTATTGTTAATTCTCCCGTGCCTTTACGTTGCAATACGTATTGATATACACAGTTTGTAATTTATTTGTTGTTGTCGAGCTTTATATTTTCTTTTATATTCAACAGTTCCATACTTCTGTTTCCTCTTCCCGACTTCGAGTCAAGCGAATAATGGTCCGGAATGCGTAGGTATGGATTTTGAAATAAACATAGTTAATGTTCTAAGAAGGAAATAGTAATTGCACGATCTTGATTTGGTAAGTTACCAGAATGTCCGAAAAGATAGAATTATCAAGGAGATATGTTCTTAATATGTTTGGAGATTGGGTAGAATGTAAGAGTTGTGTAACATGGCACATGATGACGTTATGATCTGTGAATCATTATGTTCCATTTAGAAACTCAGCATGAATTACTGTAATATAATCACGTTGATCAAGTGTCATTATATTATACTAATTCATGCTTCAGTTTCCAACACTACTTCAAAACATTCATATTTTAAACTCGAATTTTTCAGAATTTAGAAACTAACACAGTTTCTTTTATGTTGTAACGCAAATATTGTGAAGAGATAAATGATTTTTGATGAGGATAGTTGGGAATATATCTTCAGGAATATCGGAGATATTTATAATGAAAAATACGATGATATCTTAGAATATCTAAGATCAGGGAATGACGCGGAAAATCTGTCTGTGAAGGTTTAAAATAAGGAGTAAGGTTCTTACTAACGGTTTCAGCAGACACTGAATCATTTGAATCCTTTGAAGGTAGATTTCGTCATTGTGATTTGTCCATGACCTCCTTTATACTTTGCTCAATCCGTTTTCCAGTACCAAATTTTTCGTTCGAGCTTTTCCAATCTATTATTCTTTATTATCAAACTTCTGACCGTAATTGTTGTCTACTGTCTTTACCACTTTATCAGTCTTTTCCAAAACTTAATAGCACTAATTCGTAGACTGGAGCATTTTTCAGAAACTTCACATTTGAAATATGTAATTCTTGGGGATAGACGTTTTATATATATATATATATATATATATATATATATATATATATATATATATATATATATATATATATATATATATATAACTGCCGAAATAGAAATGCTACGAGATTTCAAAATACCAATTGTTGATTCCGCCAAAGGGGTAACAAGTTGCTGGTACATCTGCTGATAATGTCATGGAATATAAAAGGTTCCCTGGTAAAAAAGGGTAATCATATATATTACAGGTTATAATAAGGCTACTTCGAATGGAAAGTCGAGGTTGACTTGCTGAAACTGTGACAAAATTTGCTATTTTGAAAAGGAATCGCAAAGTTATTTTTGCTAATAAATGCTAAAAGATTTAACGCGAATACGTGTTAAATTATGTCCTTGGTTTCGAGAGCTTTTCAGGTGCAAGACTGCGGGTAATGTGTGGTTGGATCATCATCTCGATTGTCCATTATTTGAAGTGTCTTCAGGAATTTCGAAGGGTTTGATCATAGATTGTAATTGTTAATATACATATGATGTTTTAGGACTTTGAATGATACAAATATTTTTCTAGGTTCCAAGAATCGAATGATGTTCTAGCATAGTTTTGAAGTCAAAGTATAGTTTTAAAAGATGTAAGAGTCCTAAGAGTGATGTCTTCTGTTAAGTCTTGACTTGGATTTCTTTTTGTCGTAATCAAATTTGGATGAGAATGGTTGTTTTGATTTCTATGAAAGAATGTATATTATTGTGAAGGTAGTGAGTATAGTTGATGATTGTTGAATCAGATTCGAAGAATATAATCATATTAATTGTGAATTTATATATCTCTCGGGTATTACCTACCCGTTAAAAAAAAATTCACAAGTAATGTTTTGTACCAGAGAATTTTATTACAATCTTTATGAAAATATATGTACATATATATCTTCTTCAGATGTAATCATGAATTTAATAAGTCAATATAATATTAGACTCATTTGATTTTCGGTTTGAGCTAGAATAAGTAATCTCTAAAACGATTAGGAACCACATATTCTTCACAGAATATTAATGAAGTTATGGATCAATACTTCATTATTTATTCTTATATATATTTCCTTAGTGAATCATGCTGATACTCATTGAACTCTTGCTAACTTCGCAAGATATGAATGTTGTTTCCCAGTAAGCTTCGAGTACATTGAAGATGAAAGTGTAAAATCAAACATATTATTGAATAATACACTTGGTTTATTATAAAACGAAATTCATTGAATTGAAATAGGGATTGTAGTTAACGATGATTAAGTTGCTGACGAAGGACGTACATCATTGCATATTTGTAGTATGAATTTAAACGAGTAGTATCTACCCTTTTTCAATTCATACTTAATAGCTTAGTACGAAAAGATTTATTTTGGTTTCCAAATTCATATATATAAAATATTTATATAAATTCTTCAGAAGAATGAGTTAATACTTCATAACCCGTTGATGCAATATACGCGTTATTGATGATGACCACGGTGATTCTTGAACTGGTGGAGCTTGTGATGTTAAAGTTGCTGATGATTCTAACGATGTTGACAGCACTGACTGTGTTGGTGAGGTTAAGGGTACTGCTGATGCTGTTGGTAAAACAAGTCTAGCTTGTACCTTACGCATCATTCTTGTCGGGGTTTCTACTCTTCCTTTTATCATTTCTGTCCACTCATCGGATTTATGGTTAAGGCAGAAATAGGTAATCTCTATGTCTTTAGAGATTACATAATCACCATAGAATGTTTCTCCGATGAAGTTATGAATCAATACTTCATCATTTGTTGTTGTTGGTACTTCTTGGTATCTATGGTGCATGTGACGTTGATATCCGAGGTACGGATGGTGATATTGAGGCGTGTGATGCGGATGTGATTGTTGGTGGTGGTAATGATCCTGTTGATGTTGATGATGGTGATAACGTTGATGCTGGTGATGCTGCTGGTGCTTTGGGTATTGAGGCTTGCGATGTTGATGTTATTGACGGTACTGGTTATGCTGCTGATGGTGTTTGTAACCTTCGTACCGTATTATCCAAAGCCACTACCCGAGTGCGAAGCTCGTTGACTTCTTCTATTACACCGGGGTGATTGTCGGTTCGGACGAGTGGATAAATAAAATCTAGAATTTGATGTAGTATATAATCGTGACGAGATACTCTGGAAATGAGAGAGAAAATGGTTTCTCGAACAGGTTCGCCGGTAAGTGCTTCAGGTTCATCGTCAAGAGGGCAATTTGGTGGATGGAAGGGATCACCTTCTTCTTGTCTCCAATGATTGAGGAGGCTACGAACCCATCCCTAATCCATCCAAAATAGATGATGACTGATTAGTTGATCCATTCCGGTCACACTGCTTTCGAAGCTTGAGTGGTATTCCATATCGGAATCCGAGGGACTTCAACTAGTGACGAGTTCCATTTCGTATGATTGAATAAAGGATTTTTCGATATGAAATGATTTTCCGGCTATCGGGTGGTATTCTAATTATATAGAATATCCACATATATAGAACAAAAGATCTCATAGATTACGGAGGGATTTACGGAATATGTCAGACAAAGTTTACAGTAACAGATACGCGTAGATATGATTTAGCAAATATGCTAAGATATGAATTTTGTCTATACACCATTCATGCAATGAATGCAGTAAGACGCGTTTAGACTTAAGATGATAAGCAGGTAATTTCCTACAGATGATAAGTAGATGATTTTCGACACAAAATGATAAGCAAAATTTTGACATGCAGACACGCTCGAAGTCCAGACTCACTAATGCAACCTAACGACTTATCAGTTAGACACACTAATGCAGACCTGGTTCGCTAAGACCACCGCTCTGATACCACATGAAACGACCCGACCCAATCCATAGGGACGAATACAATAACATATGAGTACATCGCGAGGCATTTGACCTCTATATGATACGTTTTATAAACATTGCATTCTTTTGAAAAGATATACCATAAATGAATAAATAAAATTCAATATTTTCGACATCTGATGATTTCTACATATAGACAATCACCGTAAATAACAGTTTACAAGAATACTTCCGTTGACAATGCAGTCAAAATAAATACACGGTGATGATTTTGTGAATGCAATGCTTCCTCGAATAAAACATGTATGACTCCATGCACATGGTTTCTCTAACATATATTCAAACAGCGGAAGACTTCTAGGAACCTGAGAATAAACATACTTTAAACGTCAACATAAAGTTGGTGAGATATAGGTTTAATGCTAGCAGCGTTATAAATATAGACCACAAGATTTCATATACATAAACGTTTTAATAAAAATATTCTAAGTGGTTGAGCACTTGATAACCATACTTAACATTTAATCAACGTCGCATATTCCCTTTATTATGAAATCTCACTACACTGTACCAAGTGTATGAAAGGACCCGTTCATATACATTATAAACGATTCACAATAGTTGATTACATTGCTAGGTATTTGACCCTCTATATGATACATTTTACAAACATTGCATTCATTTTTAAAAGACAAACTTTCTTTACATCGAAAATTGACAGGCATGCATACCATTTCATAATATCCACTATCCAACTATAAATTGATTTAATAATAATCTTTGATGAACTCAATGACTCGAATGCAACGTTCTTCGAAATATGCTATGAAAGACTCCAAGTAATATCTTTAAAATGAGCAAATGCACAGCGGAAGATTTCTTTAACACCTGAGAATAAACATGCTTTAAAGTGTCAACCAAAAGGTTGGTGAGTTCATTAGTTTATCATAATCATTTATTTCCATCATTTTAATAGACCACAAGAATTTCATTTCCAGTTCTCATAAATATACGTCCCATGCATAGAGACAAAAATAATCATTCATATGGTGAACACCTGATAACCGACATTAACTAGATACATATAAGAATATCCCCTATCATTCCGGGATCCTCCTTCGGACATGATATAAATTTCGAAGTACTAAAGCATCCAGTACTTTGGATGGGGTTTGTTAGGCCCAATAGATCTATCTTTAGAGTTCGCGTAAATTAAGGTGTCTGTTCCCTAATTCTTAGATTACCAGACTTAATAAAAAGGGGCATATTCGATTTTGATCATTCAACCATATAATGTAGTTTTGATTTCTTGTGTCTATTTCGTAAAAACATTTATAAAAATTGCGCATGTATTCTCAGCCCAAAAATATAAAGGGTAAAAAAGGTAAATGAAACTCACCATACTGTATTTCGTAGTAAAAATACATATAACGTCATTGAACAAGTGCAAGGTTGGCCTCGGATTCACGAACCTAAATTAATTATATATAATTATGTGTTGGTCAATATTTGTCTAACAAATTAGGTCAAGTCATAGTGTACCACAATCCTAATGCTCGAGACTAATATGCAAAAGTCAACAAAAGTAAATTTGACTCAAAATAATTTCCAAAAATCTATACATGATTAATATACAGTTTAAATATCGTCGTTTTATATTTTTAAAAGATTTATTAGAGTAAATAATATAATTTATTTATTAATAAATAAAATTTTTATATTAAATTTATATAATAAAATATACTTTTATATATATTAAGTAATAAAAGTTATAGAGTTCATTTAATATCATAAAGATAATATGATAGGTATTATTAAAGTAAGTTATTACACGTAGTAAAATATGTTTGTATCACATATTTATTTGATAAAATAATATCTATAATGATAGTAAGTAAAAGTTGTATTATTTTGTAATAATAATTATTAAAATAAAAATATCAATATTTATAATTACTAAGATGACATTATGATAAAACGATAATTCTAATTATGATAACTTTAATATTTACGATAATTTTTAATATTATCTTTAAAATAATAATTCTATTTAAAATAATAATAATAATGATATTTTATAGTAACAATGACATTTCTATTAAAATGATAATTTTTGTTAAAATGATAGTTTTAATACTAACGATACTTTTAATAATAATAGTAATGATAAAAATAATAAGAACGATAATTTTATCTAAATCAATATCTTATAATATTTTAATTTCATCATGATACTCTTACTCATTATTTTCTAATCGTTTCATTAATAGCTTTTAATTGTCTTTTATATCGTGTTCATAATAATGATAATAATAGTAATCAAAATAATTAGGTGTTACAAATATTTGTTTTAATTACACTAATATTAATAATGATAGTTACTATAACATTATTAACGATAATACTAATAATTATCTTATTGATAATATAGTAATAGTAATAATAACAATAACAATAACCATTTTTAAATAATGATATATATATTAATAATGATAATAATAATAATAATAATACTAATAATAATAATAATAATAATAATTGGATAATAATAATAATACTAATTATAACTTTAACGATAATAACGATAGTAATAATAAAAAAATAACAATTTTTAATGATAAATCCCTTTTATTGATAAAGATAATAATAATGATAATAATAAGATAAAACTAGAACGACGATAAAAACGACGATAATAATAATCATTTTTAATAAAAATATCGAAAATTCAATTGATTATAACTTCTAATCCGTTCATCGAAACCATTCGATATCTAAAGGAAAAGTTCTTAATTTTTCGCTAGCTTTCCAAGGACATGCATATCTTATACCTTATCTCAACCGCAAGTGTAACTAATTCAATATTTAACCTAACTTGTCTAAGAGCAATATCAAAAGTACAAGCATGCATAATCCTAAATACTCGAGCACTAGTCAGGGATACACTATTAGTATGTAAAAGTTAAATTATGAGTACTCACGTATCAATATTGAGATTCAATATTGCAGGAAAGGTACGTAGACGCAAGGGAAATGATAAACACTATATTGACCTCACGAGCATACCCATGAACCATACTCAATCACCTCCATAGCTATAACCCATAATTTCCTTAATCCTATCCTACTCGAAAAACAATTTCGAAATCACTCGGACAGCACTCCGTCGTAATATTTTATGTATACTAATAATATCTTGAAATAATACGGAGTAAATATATATATGTAAATCGATTGAGAGAGTTTAGAGAAAAATATTTTCAAGTTTCTATGAAATAATGAAACCTATTGAATTCTATTTATAATAGATTTTTGAATTATTAAAGTGAATTATTAAAGTATGAATTATTAAAGTGAATTATTAAAGTATGAATTATTAAAGTGAATTATTAAAGTATGAATTATTAAAGTGAATTATTAAAGTATTAATTATTAAAGTGAATTATTAAAGTATGAATTATTAAAGTGAATTATTAAAGTTAAAGTAAAGTAAAAATAAAGTAAAGGTAAAGTTTAAGTATAGTAAAAGTATAAAACTATGTACGTATAATACGCGTATAAATATATATAATATTAATTTAAATCGTTATATATATTTAATAAAATAAAATATAAATATCGTTATCTTTATCATACTAGTTAAGTAATGAGTTGTCAAAAGTGGTTCTAGATATTTATAAAAGTTATATACGTTTTAATAATAAAGTTCTTTTTAAACTGAAAACGTTTTTTTTTACGTTTGAAACTAAATAGATCCATCGAGTCTTTATGAGATTCAGTCTTCCACTATCCTTTGTCTAGTTCTCAATGATTGACAATTTGTTCTTATTTATAAATCACTTTACCATTTTTCGAATATTGTTAAAATGGAAAAATTTCTCAAATCAACGTGGGCCTTTCAACAGAGACTTGTAATTATAATTCAATATATCTGATAATTCAATCATTTGATCTTATCTTCTAATTCCATTGATAAACATTTTGAAACAGATACAATCATATAAAGTATTTAATCTAATATTTTGTTTACGTTTCAAGTTATAATATATATACACATATACATATATAATCATATTCGTTCAATGGTTCGTGAATCGTTGGAACTTGGTCGAGGTTGAATGAATGTATGAACATAGTTTAAAATTCTTGCAATTTAACTTAACAAATATTGCTTATCGTGTCGGAAACATATAAAGATTAAAGTTTAAATTTGGTTGGAAATTTTTGAGTTGTCACAGTACCTACCCGTTAAAGAAATTTCGTCCCGAAATTTGAGTGGAAAGGTTGTGAATGATAATAAGTATGTTTTCATGATGCATACGGGCTGAAAATTAGAGTTTTATCATCAGCGAATAATTTGGATAAACAATCCATTTATATGAAGAGTACGAATGAAGCTAACATAGAAGAGTGAAATGTGTAAGTGTAGATTCATCTTATCATTTGACGTAGATATGATTGATTCCCAGATTTCAAGGGATTTGAAGAAAATCTTCTTAATAAGATTTAACTCTCCGGTAATCAAGGGAATTAGGATCCGCTTTAAATGCGATCGTCCATTGCAGGTACAATAGTTTACAGGCCACCATGATTGCTCGTTATTATCCTATCCGTGTTTGTATGTGGTTACAGGAACTGCAGGAACGAGATTTAGATATTTGACTATGTTAGACTTAGTCAGATGTACGAGTGAAGCCTCACTAGTACGGCTGATAGGCTCATACGCATGGTTGATGCGGAGCTAAGTCACAATTAAAACCTAAATGAGAAGACACGAGTGAGTGATCACCCGTACGGCTGATGAAGCCAACTCGTACGTGTGATGAATGAATCGTATGGGTGAGTCAACAGCAGGGGTATATAAAGTCTTATGTTCTTCATTTTAGGTTAAGCCTCTCATTTGTTACACACACTCAGATCTAGTGAGCTCCTCCGATTCTCTCAGTCCAAATCACCCAGGTGGTGAATAATAGCTCTAGGTGTTGATCTAATCACATTTGATTTAATTGTGGTTTGACTAAATTAATCAAAAAAAAAAAACTTAACCTATTCACTAGAGGGTTTGATTCACTTATTCCGCCATATTGTGAGTTAAATCTGTTGATTTCTAAGTTCCTAGTCATGTTTCATCACCTTCTATTCTTTCCCCCTCAACTCATACTTTAAAGTATTCATCAATATGCTCCATCCAGTTCTGATTCTCGATATACTTCTAACTTTCATATCGGTCATTCTTCTTTTTCATCTACCGCCAGAAGAATCTATTTACTTCTACTATACTCTTGGGTTTATAGTGTTTCTAGTTCTCCCGTGTCTTTATATTGCTATATGCATCGATATATATAGTTTATAATTTCTGGTATGTCGTTAGGATTTATATGTTCTCTTATATTTCAAAGTCTCTGCTTCTGTCTTCTATAATCATTATCATTCACAGTTAATGCTCTCTTTTATTTGCTGCAATTTATACCCCAATTTCTATTTCGGAGTTTTGTCCTTTCGTTTCTTCTTCTTACGATTAAGCACCGCTTGTAATGGTCCAAAATTCACAGATATGAATTTCGGAATGAACATTGTTAATGTTCTAGGAAGGAAATTGTGATAGCATGAAATGACCCGTTCATATACATTATAAACGATTCATAATGGTTGATTACATCGCGAGGTATTTGACCTCTATATGATACATTTTACAAACATTACATTCGTTTTTAAAAGACAAACTTTCTTTACAACGAAAGTTGACGGCATGCATACCATTTTATAATACATCCAACTATAATTGACTTAAAAATAATCTTGATGAACTCAATGACTTGAATGCAACGTCTTTCAAAATATGCCATGAATGACTCCAAGTAATATCCTTAAAATGAGCTAATGCACAGCGGAAGATTTCTTTAATACCTGAGAATAAACATGCTTTAAAGTGTCAACCAAAAGGTTGGTGAGTTCATAGGTTTATCATAACAATCATTTCAATATATTAATAGACCACAAGATTTTCGTTTATAAATATATGTACACTCGCAAGTGTATAAAACCGTTCTGCTTATGTTGAGGCCTCAGTAACCAACCTTAACAATAATATAATAAGTCATCTTCGCAAAGATGGATACGTACACTCGCAAGTGTATAAATAATCCTCGAAGTACTAAACATCCGCCCACTAGCTCTTATGTCTAGTGCAGCCTACAGGATGGGGGTGTTAAGCCCGATAGATCTATCTTTAGGATTCGCGCTCACATGCTCTTATAACATGTAACTAAATTACCTAGCACATCAATCCGCAGAATTATCATTTTTGATCACTTGTCTCTATTTCGTAAAGCATTTATAAAAGCAGGGCATGTATTCTCAGCCCAAAAATATATATTGCAAAAGCAATTAAAAAGGGAGAAAATGAAACTCACCATACTGTATTTCGTAGTAAAAATACATATAACGTCATTTAACAAGTGCAAGGTTGGCCTCGGATTCACGAACGTATCAATATTGAGATTTAATATTGCAGGAAAGTACGTAGACGCAGCGGAGATGATAAACACTAGATTGACCTCACGAGCATACCCATGAACCATACCCATCACCTCCATAGCTATAACCCGTAATTTCCTTAGCTTCGACTCATTCAAAAAACTATTTTGAAATCACTCGGACATCACTCCGTCGTAATATTTTATGTATACTAATAATATCTTGAAATAATACAGAGCAAATATATATATATATATATATATATATATATATATATATATATATATATATATATATATATATATATATATATATATATATATATATATATATATATGTGTGTGTAAATCGATTGAGAGAGTTTAGAGAAATATATTTTCAAGTTTCTATGAAATAATGAAACCTATTGAATTCTATTTATAATAGATTTTTGAATTATTAAAGTGAATTATTAAAGTATGAATTATTAAAGTGAATTATTAAAGTATGAATTATTAAAGTGAATTATTAAAGTATGAATTATTAAAGTGAATTATTAAAGTTAAAGTAAAGTTAAAGTAAAGTAAAGGTAAAGTTAAAGTATAGTAAAAGTATAAAAAACTATGTATGTATAATACGCGTATAAATATATATAATATTAATTTAAATCATTATATATATTTAATGAAATAAAATATAAATATCATTATATTTATTATACTGGTTAAGTAATGAGTTGTCAAAAGTGATTCTAGATATTTATAAAAGTTATATATATTTTAATAATAAAGTTCTTTTTAAACTGAAAACGTTTTTGTACGTTTGAAAATAGATTAATAGAATATTATGAAAACCAATTCTCCACTAACTTTTGTCTAACTTTCGTAAATGACACTTTTTGTTTTTATTTATAAATAGCTTTACAAATTATTCCGAATATCGTTAAAAGGAATAGATTTTCTCAATCATAGTGGACCTCTCAACAGAGACTTGTAATCATAATTCAATGTTTCTGATAATTCAAGCATTTAATATATTTTTTTTAATTTCGTCGATAATCATATTGAAACAAATACGTTCATGTAAAGCATTATACGTTTAAATACTTTTTTGACATTTTCAATTTATAATATATACACATATACATACATATTCATATATGTTCATTTAATGGTTCGTGAATCATTGAAATTTGGTCGAGGTTTAAATGAATGTATAAACATAGTTTAAAATCCTTGAGATTTAACTTAACAAATATTGCTTATCGTGTCAGAATAATATAAAGATAAAGTTTAAATTTAGTCGGAAATTTCTGGGTCGTCACAGTACCTACCCGTTAAAGAAATTTCGTCCCCGAAATTTGATAGAGGCCGTCATGACTAACAATGAGAATGTTATTATGACGATTATAAAGTTTTATCATGTCTAAGAAGTATGGATAAAATAATTCGATTACTCGAAGCGTATGAGGGAAGTTATCGTAAATGAAGGAAATAAGATTATAGTGATTCGTCATATCTTTTGATGTCATCACAATTGATCTCTGAATTTAAAGAAAATCTTTGTAATCTATGTTGGATTTGATGCTTCGGTGATTAAGGAGATTATGATTCTCTTCGAATTAATACGATAATCCATCTTGATTTCTCTGTCGGGTATTTCACTATAAATCCACCTCCTTCGTTTCCTTACAACTCACACCTTCTATTCTTTCTCCCTCAACTCATATTTTAAAGTATTTGTCAATATGCTTCATCCAGTACTGATTCTCGATATACTCCTCACTTTCATATCTGTCATTCTTCTTTTTCATCTGCCTCCGGAAGAATCTATTTACTTCTACTATACTCTTGGTTTTATAGTGTTTTTAGTTCTCCCATGTCTTTATATTGCTATATGCATTGATATATACGGTTTGTGATTTCTGGGTTGTTGTTGGGTTTTATATCTTCCCTTATATTTCAAAGTCCTTGCTTCTTCTATAATCATTGTCATCCACAGTTAATGCTCTCTTCTATTTGCTATGATTTATACTCCCATTTCTAGTTCGGAGCTTTGTCCTTTCGTTTCTTCTTCTTGCGATTAAGCACCGCTTGTAATGGTCCAGAATTCGCAGATATAAATTTCAGAATGAACATTGTTAATGTTCTAGGAAGGAAATTGTAATGACACGATCTTGATTTGTTAATTTACCAAAATACCCTGAAAAGACCGAATCATCAAGAAAATATATTCTTGATATTTTTAGAGATTAAATAGAATACAAGAGTCGTGTAACATAGCACATGATGACGTTATGATCTGTGAATCATCATGTTCCATTTAGAAACTCAGCATGAATTACTGTAATATAATCACGTTGATCAAGTGTCATTATATTATACTAACTCATGCTTCAGCTCCCAACACTTCTTCAAGAATATTCCTATTTTAAACTCGAATGTTTCAGAATTTAGAAACTAAAATAGTTTCCTTTATGATATAATACAGATAGCGCGAAGAGGTAAATGATTTCAGATAAGAATAATTATAAAAATATCTTCAGAAGTATGGATGATATTTATAATGAAAGATACGATGATATCTTAGAATGTCTAATATCAGAGGATGATGAAGGATATTGTCCGCAGGGGTTTAGAGTTAGGAGCAAGGTATTCGTTAATGACTTCAGCAAGTAATGAATCATTTGGATCCTTTGAAGGCAGGTTCAGCCTTTATGATTTGTCCACAGCCTCCTTCATACTTTGCTCAATCCGTTTTCCAGTTCTAAAGCTTCTCTTTTTCTGAGCTTTGCCAATATACTATCCTTTATAATCCAACTTTTTACTGTTAAGGTCGTTTACAGTTTTTGTTGCTTCATCAGCATTTTTCAAAATTTCGAGAACTGGTTCGCAGTTTAGGGTGTCTTTCAGAAATTTCTCATTCAAAGAATGTAAGTCTTGGAGGTAGACGTTGTGTGTATATGTAATTGTTGATGTAGACATGATGCGAGGTTTCAAAATACTGATTGCTGATTCTCAAAAATTGGTATGGCAATTCTTGTTATAAGGTACGAATAAATATATGATAGGGTTTCGAAAATTATAATGATTTTTTTTTTTGGAAAGTCAAAGATCAGTGAAGTTGTTGGTAAGTTTATTGCTAATGTGGTGAATATAAACGATTCCCCGGTAACGTTGGCGAAAGGGCAACGTATCTATCGAGGTTATAATAAGACTAGTCCGACTGAAAAGTTGAAGTTGACTTGCTGAAGCTGTGACAAAACTGTCTACTTTGAAAAAGAATTGAAAAGTCATTTTAGCTAATAAATGTCAAAGGGTCTGACACGGATACGCGTTGAACTATAACTTTGGCTTCGAGAGCTTTTTTTGGTACATAAATGTGGGTAATATGTGGTTGGATCATCATCTCGATTGTTCATTGTTTGAAGTGTCTTCGAAAACTTCGGAGAGTTTGAACACAGTTTGTAATCGTTAATATACATATGATGTTCTAACACATTTTTGAAGTCAAAGTATAGCTTTGAAAGATGTAGGAATCTAAGAGCGATGTCTTCTGTTAAATCATGACTTGGATTTTGATTTGTCAAAATCAGAATGCGTAATCAAATTTGGGTGAGAATGGTTGTTTTGATTACTATACAAGAATGTATATTGTTGTGAGATTTTGGGAGTATAGTTGATGATTTGCTTAATCAGATTCGAAAAATGTAACATATTAATTGTGAATTTATATATCTCTCGGGTATTACCTACCCGTTAATTTTTTTTTTCTTTTCACAATTAATATTTTGTACAACAGAATTTTATTACAGTCTTTATGAAAATATATATGTGCATATTTTCTTCAGATGTAACATAGATTTAATGAGTTAATATTAAATTAAACTCATTTGATTTACGGTTGAAACTAGAACTGAATAATCCCTAAAGACTTTAGAAATTACATAACTTCTACGGAGTATTTATTCAATAAAATTGAAATTATGAATTAATACTTCGTTATTTGTTGGTGTTTGTAACCCTTGCACCATATTCTCTAAAGCCACTACTCGAGCGCGAAGCGCGTTGACTTCTTCTGTTACACCGGGGTGATTGTCGGTTCGGACGAGCGGATAAATAAAATCTAGAATTTGATGTAGTATATAATCATGACGAGATACTCTGAAAATGAGAGAGCAAATGGTGTTTCAGACCGGTTCGCCGGTAAGTGCTTCAGGTTCATCGCCAAGGGGCAATGTGGTGGATGGAAGGGATCATCTTCTTCTTGTCTCCAATTATTGAGGAGGCTACGAACCTATCCCTAATTCATCCAGAATAGATGATGGCTAATTGGTTGATCCATTCCGGTCACACTGCTTTCGGAGCTTGAGTGGGATTCCATATCGGAATTCGAGGGACTTGAACTAATGACGAATTCCATTTCGTTCGATTGAATAAAGGATTTTTCGATATGAAATGATTTTTCGGCTATCGGGTGGTATTCTAATTACATAGAATATCTATATATATAGCGCAAAAGATTTCGTAGATTACGGAGGAATTTACGGAATATGTCAGGCAAAATTTACAGTAACAGATACGTTAAGATATGAATTAGCAGATACGCTAAGATATGAATTTTGTCTATACACTATTCATGCAATCAAGGCAATAAGATGTGTCTAGACTAAGAATGATAAGCAAGTAATTTCTGACAAGAATGATGAGCAAAATTTTTGACATGCAGACACGGTCGAAGTCCAGACTCACTAATGCATCCTAATTACTATCAGTTAGACATACTAATGCAGACCTGGTTCGCTAAGACCACCGCTCTGATACTAACTGAAATGACCCGTTCATATACATTATAAACGATTCATAATAGTTGATTACATCGCGAGGTATTTGACCTCTATATGATACATTTTACAAACATTACATTCGTTTTTAAAAGACAAACTTTCTTTACAACGAAAGTTGACGGCATGCATACCATTTTATAATACATCCAACTATAATTGACTTAAAAATAATCTTGATGAACTCAATGACTCGAATGCAACGTCTTTCAAAATATGCCATGAATGACTCCAAGTAATATCCTTAAAATGAGCTAATGCACAGCGGAAGATTTCTTTAATACCTGAGAATAAACATGCTTTAAAGTGTCAACCAAAAGGTTGGTGAGTTCATAGGTTTATCATAACAATCATTTCAATATATTAATAGACCACAAGATTTCCGTTTATAAATATATGTACACTCGCAAGTGTATAAAACCGTTCTGCTTATGTTGAGGCCTCAGTAACCAACCTTAACAATAATATAATAAGTCATCTTCGCAAAGATGGATACGTACACTCGCAAGTGTATAAATAATCCTCGAAGTACTAAACATCCGCCCACTAGCTCTTATGTCTAGTGCAGCCTACAGGATGGGGGTGTTAAGCCCGATAGATCTATCTTTAGGATTCGCGCTCACATGCTCTTATAACATGTAACTAAATTACCTAGCACATCAATCCGCAGAATTATCATTTTTGATCACTTGTCTCTATTTCGTAAAGCATTTATAAAAGCAGCGCATGTATTCTCAGCCCAAAAATATATATTGCAAAAGCAATTAAAAAGGGAGAAAATGAAACTCACCATACTGTATTTCGTAGTAAAAATACATATAACGTCATTTAACAAGTGCAAGGTTGGCCTCGGATTCACGAACGTATCAATATTGAGATTTAATATTGCAGGAAAGTACGTAGACGCAGCGGAGATGATAAACACTAGATTGACCTCACGAGCATACCCATGAACCATACCCATCACCTCCATAGCTATAACCCGTAATTTCCTTAGCTTCGACTCATTCAAAAAACTATTTTGAAATCACTCGGACATCACTCCGTCGTAATATTTTATGTATACTAATAATATCTTGAAATAATACAGAGCAAATATATATATATATATATATATATATATATATATATATATATATATATATATATATATATATATATATATATGTGTGTGTGTGTGTGTGTGTGTGTGTGTGTAAATCGATTGAGAGAGTTTAGAGAAATATATTTTCAAGTTTCTATGAAATAATAAAACCTATTGAATTCTATTTATAATAGATTTTTGAATTATTAAAGTGAATTATTAAAGTGAATTATTAAAGTATGAATTATTAAAGTGAATTATTAAAGTGAATTATTAAAGTTAAAGTAAAGTAAAAGTAAAGTAAAGGTAAAGTTAAAGTATAGTAAAAGTATAAAAAACTATGTATGTATAATACGCGTATAAATATATATAATATTAATTTAAATCATTATATATATTTAATGAAATAAAATATAAATATCATTATATTTATTATACTGGTTAAGTAATGAGTTGTCAAAAGTGATTCTAGATATTTATAAAAGTTATATATATTTTAATAATAAAGTTCTTTTTAAACTGAAAACGTTTTTGTACGTTTGAAAATAGATTAATAGAATATTATGAAAACCAATTCTCCACTAACTTTTGTCTAACTTTCGTAAATGACACTTTTTGTTTTTATTTATAAATAGCTTTACAAATTATTCCGAATATCGTTAAAAGGAATAGATTTTCTCAATCATAGTGGACCTCTCAACAGAGACTTGTAATCATAATTCAATGTTTCTGATAATTCAAGCATTTAATATATTTTTTTTAATTTCGTCGATAATCATATTGAAACAAATACGTTCATGTAAAGCATTATACGTTTAAATACTTTTTTGACATTTTCAATTTATAATATATACACATATACATACATATTCATATATGTTCATTTAATGGTTCGTGAATCATTGAAATTTGGTCGAGGTTTAAATGAATGTATAAACATAGTTTAAAATCCTTGAGATTTAACTTAACAAACATTGCTTATCGTGTCAGAATAATATAAAGATAAAGTTTAAATTTAGTCGGAAATTTCTGGGTCGTCACATAGCATGATCTTGACTTGTCAAATTACTAGAATACCTTGGAAAAGGCCGAATCATCAAGAAATATTTTCTTGATATTTTAGAGGTTAAATAGAATACAAGAGTCGTATAACATGGCACATGATGATGTTATGATCTGTGAATCATCACGTTCCATTTAGAAACTCAGCATGACTTACTGTAATATAATCACATTGATCAAGTGTCATTATATTATACTAATTCATGCTTCAGTTCCCAACATTACTTCAAAATATTCCTATTTTAAACTTGAATGTTTCAGAATTTAGAAACTAAAATAGTTTCTTTTATGATGTAATACAGATAGCGCGAAGAGGTAAATGATTTCAAATAAGAAAAATTTAGAAAATTTCTTCAGAAATATGGAGGATATTTATATTGAAAGATATGATGATATTTTAGAATTTATAATATCAGAGGATGATGAAGAATATTGTCCGCAGGGGTTTAGAGTCAGGAGCAATGTATTCGTTAATGACTTCAGCAGGTACTGAATCATTTGGATCCTTTGAAGTCAGGTTCAGTCTTTGTAATTTGTCCACAGCCACCTTCCTACTTTGCTCAATCCGTTTTCCAGTTCCAAAACTTCTCTTTTTCTGCGCTTTGCCAGCACATTTCATCATTATCATCCAGCTTTTACCGTTTAAAGTCGTTTATAGTTTTTGCTGCTTCATCAGCATTTTTTTTTTCCATTTTCGGAGAACCAATTCGTAGTTCGGAGTGTTTTTCAGAAACTTCACATTCAAATTAAGTCCAGAAGATAGACGTTATATATACACATATAACTGTTGGCGTAGACATCCTGCGAGATTTCAAAATACTGATTGCTAATTCCCAATGATTCGTATGGCAATTCTCATTACAAGATGCGAATGAGTAAATGATGGGGTTTCAATGAATAATTATAATGACTTTTTGGAGAGGCTAAAGTCAAAGGGTAATGAAGTTGTTGGTACATCTGCTAATAATGTGGTGTAATGTAAAAGGTTCCCTGGTAACGATGGTGTATATCTCAAGGTTATAATAAGGTTAGTCTGACTGAAAAGTCGAAGTTGACTTGCTGGAGCTGTGACAAAACTGGCTACTTTGAATAGGGGTCGTAAAGTTATTTTTGCTAATAAATGCCAAAGAATCTGACGCGGATACGTTGTTTAAACTTTTACTTTGGTTTCAAGAGTTTTTCGGGTACATAACTGTGGTAACATGTGGTTGGATCATCATCTCGATTGCTCATCATTCGAAGTGTCTTCAGAAATTTTTGAAGGGTTTGAACACAGATTGTAATCGTTAACATACATTTGATGTTCTAACACAGTTTTGAAGTCAAAATATAGCTTGTGAAATATGTAAGGATCTAAGAGTGATGATTTTGGTCATATCTCAAGTTGAATTTTGAGATTTCAAAATCAGAATATGTAACTAAATTTTGAATGAGTATGGTTGTTTTGATTTCTATAAAAGAATGTATATTGTTGTGAAAGTAGGGAGTATAATGGATGATTTGCTGAAACAGATTCGAAGAATGTAACCTATTAATTGTGAATTTATATATCTCTCGGGTATTACCTACCCGTTAAAAAAAATTTCACAATTAATATTTTGTACAAAAGAATTTTATTACAGTCTTTATGAAAATATATATATGTATATTTTCTTCAGATGTAACATAGATTTAATGAGTTAATGTTAAATTAAACTCATTTGATTTACGGTTGAAACTAGAATTGAATAATCCCTAAAGGCTTTAAAAAGTACATAACTTTTACGCAGTATTTCTTTAATGACATTGAAATTATGAATCAATACTTCCTTATTTGTTGATGTATGATGTTTGGTTCGTGGAATTCTTGTGAATTTCGCAAAGTACGAATGATGTTATCTGAAAAGTTTCGGGTACATCGATGATGAAAGTGTAAAATCAAATATATACTTGATTTATTATGAATTGGAATTTGTTGAATTGAAATAGAGATTGTAGTTAACGCTGGTTAAGTTGCGGCCGAAGGACGTACATTATTGCATATTTGTAATATGAATTAACCGAGTAGTTAAGATTCACACACAATAGCTTAGCACGGAAAGATTTATTTCAATATATATATATATATATATATATATATATATATATATATATATATATATATATATATATATATATATATATATATTATATATATATAATATACATATAATTTCTTCAGAGGGAATGAGTTAATTCTTCATAACTCGTTGATACAATATACACGTTATTGATTCATAATGATGTCCACAGTGATTCTTGAACTGACAGAGTTTGTGATGTTATCGGTGTTGTTGATTCGGATGTTGACTGTACTGACGATGCTGGTAACGCTGACGGTACTGTTGATGTTGTTGGTAAAGCAAGTTTAGCTTGTTAATCATACACCATTTTTGTCAGGGTTTCTACTCTTCCTTCTATCATTTTGGTTCGTTTAACTGATTTATGGTTAGGGCTAGATTAGATAATCTCTAAGACTTTAGAGATTACATAATCGCAGCGAATTTTTCTCCAATGAAGTTATGAATTAATACTTCGTCAGTTATTGTTGTTGGTACTCCTTGGTATCTATGGTGCGTATGACGTTGATGATCGTGGGACAGATTGTGAAGTTGAGGATTACGACGCGGTTGTGGTTGGAGGTGGTAATGGTACAGTTGGCGTTGATGATGGTGGTACTGGTTATGCTGCTGATGCTGCTGCTGGTGTTTGTAATCTCTGCACCATATTCTCCAAAGCCTCTACCCGAGCGCGAAGCTCGTTGACTTCTTCTATTACACCGAGGTGATTGTCGGTTCGGACGAGCGGATAAATAAAATCTAAAATTTGATGTAATATATAACTGTGACGAGATACTCTGGAAATGAGCGAGAAAATGGTGTTTCAGACAAGTTCGCCGGTAAGTGCTTCAGGTTCTTCATCAAGAGGGCAAGGTGGTGGATGGAAGGGATCACCTTCTTCTTGTCTCCAATGATTGAGGAGGCTACGAACCCATCCCCAATTCATCCAGAATAGGTGATGACTGATTGGTTGATCTATTCCAGTCACACTGCTTTCGGAGCTTGAATGGGATTCCATTTCGGAATCTGAGTGACTTGAACTGATGACGAATTCCATTTCGTACGATTGGATAAAGGATTTTTTTTTCGATATGAAATGATTTTGGCTAACGGATGGTATTCTAATTACATAGAATATATATATATAGATCAAAATATTTCGTAGATTACGGAGGACTTTGCGGGATATGTCAGGCAAAGTTTAAAGTAACAGATACAATAAGATATGATTTAGCAGATATGCTAAGATATGAATTTTTGTCTATACACTATTCTTGCAATCAATGCAGCAAGACGTGTCTTAGACT
Source organism: Rutidosis leptorrhynchoides (assembly GCF_046630445.1). Taxonomy (NCBI): domain Eukaryota; kingdom Viridiplantae; phylum Streptophyta; class Magnoliopsida; order Asterales; family Asteraceae; genus Rutidosis; species Rutidosis leptorrhynchoides. The sequence continues at coordinate 124,009,267 of NC_092339.1, forward strand.
AAAAATGATAAGCAGGTAATTTCCTGAGGATGATAAGTAGTTAATTTTTGACACAAAATGATAAGCAAAACTTTTGACATGCAGACACGGTCGAAGTCCAGACTCACTAATGCATCCTATCGACTTATCAGTTAGACACACTAATGCAGACCTGGTTCGCTAAGACCACCGCTCTGATACCAACTGAAAGGACCCGTTCATATACATTATAAACGATTCACAATAGTTGATTACATTGCGAGGTATTTGACCTCTATATGATACATTTTACAAACATTGCATTCGTTTTTAAAAGACAATCTTTCTTTACATCGAAAATTGACAGGCATGCATACCATTTCATAATATCCACTATCCAACTATAAATTGATTTAATAATAATCTTTGATGAACTCAATGACTCGAATGCAACGTTCTTCGAAATATGCTATGAAAGACTCCAAGTAATATCTTTAAAATGAGCAAATGCACAGCGGAAGATTTCTTTAACACCTGAGAATAAACATGCTTTAAAGTGTCAACCAAAATGTTGGTGAGTTCATTAGTTTATCATAATTATTTATTTCCATCATTTTAATAGACCACAAGAATTTTATTTCCAGTTCTCATAAATATACGTCCCATGCATAGAGACAAAAATAATCATTCATATGGTGAACACCTGATAACCGACATTAACTAGATACATATAAGAATATCCCCTATCATTCCGGGATCCTCCTTCGGACATGATATAAATTTCGAAGTACTAAAGCATCCAGTACTTTGGATGGGGTTTGTTAGGCCCAATAGATCTATCTTTAGAGTTCGCGTCAATTAAGGTGTCTGTTCCCTAATTCTTAGATTACCAGACTTAATAAAAAGGGGCATATTCGATTTCGATCATTCAACCATATAATGTAGTTTTGATTTCTTGTGTCTATTTCGTAAAAACATTTATAAAAATTGCGCATGTATTCTCAGCCCAAAAATATAAAGGGTAAAAAAGGTAAATGAAACTCACCATACTGTATTTCGTAGTAAAAATACATATAACGTCATTGAACAAGTGCAAGGTTGGCCTCGGATTCACGAACCTAAATTAATTATATATAATTATGTGTTGGTCAATATTTGTCTAACAAATTAGGTCAAGTCATAGTGTACCACAATCCTAATGCTCGAGACTAATATGCAAAAGTCAACAAAAGTAAATTTGACTCAAAATAATTTCCAAAAATCTATACATTATTAATATACAGTTTAAATATCGTCATTTTATATTTTTAAATATTTTTAAAAGATTTATTAGAGTAAATAATATAATTTATTTATTAATAAATAAAATTTTTATATTAAATTTATATAATAAAATATACTTTTATATATATTAAGTAATAAAATTTATAGGGTTCATTTAATATCATAAAGATAATATGATAGGTATTATTAAAGTAAGTTATTACACGTAGTAAAATATATTTGTATCACATATTTATTTGATAAAATAATATCTATAATGATAGTAAGTAAAAGTTGTATTATTTTGTAATAATAATTATTAAAATAAAAATATCAATATTTATAATTACTAAGATGACATTATGATAAAACGATAATTCTAATTCTGATAACTTTAATATTTACGATAATTTTTAATATTATCTTTAAAATAATAATTCTATTTAAAATAATAATAATAATGATATTTTATAGTAACAATGACATTTCTATTAAAATGATAATTTTTGTTAAAATGATAGTTTTAATACTAACGATACTTTTAATAATAATAGTAATGATAAAAATAATAAGAACGATAATTTTATCTAAATCAATATCTTATAATATTTTAATTTCATCATGATACTCTTACTCATTATTTTCTAATTGTTTCATTAATAGCTTTTAATTATCTTTTATATCGTGTTCATAATAATGATAATAATAGTAATCAAAATAATTAGGTGTTACAAATATTTGTTTTAATTACACTAATATTAATAATGATAGTTACTATAACATTATTAACGATAATACTAATAATTATCTTAATGATAATATAGTAATAGTAATAATAACAATAACCATTTTTAAATAATGATATATATATTAATAATGATAATAATAATAATAATACTAATAATAATAATTGGATAATAATAATAATACTAATTATAACTTTAACGATAATAACGATAGTAATAATAAAAAAAATAACAATTTTTAATGATAAATCCTTTTTATTGATAAAGATAATAATAATGATAATAATAAGATAAAACTAGAACGACGATAAAAACGACGATAATAATAATCATTTTTAATAAAAATATCGAAAATTCAATTGATTATAACTTCTAATCCGTTCATCGAAACCATTCGATATCTAAAGGAAAAGTTCTTAATTTTTCGCTAGCTTTCCAAGGACATGTATATCTTATACCTTATCTCAACCGCAAGTGTAACTAATTCAATATTCAACCTAACCTGTCTAAGGGCAATATCAAAAGTACAAGCATGCATAATCCTAAATACTAGAGCACTAGTCAGGGATACACTATTAGTATGTAAAAGTTAAATTATGAGTACTCACGTATCAATATTGAGATTCAATATTGCAGGAAAGGTACGTAGACGCAACGAAAATGATAAACACTATATTGACCTCACGAGCATACCCATGAACCATACTCAATCACCTCCATAGCTATAACTCATAATTTCCTTAATCCTATCCTACTCAAAAAACAATTTCGAAATCACTCGGACAGCACTCCGTCGTAATATTTTATGTATACTAATAATATCTTGAAATAATACGGAGTAAATATATATATGTAAATCGATTGAGAGAGTTTAGAGAAAAATATTTTCAAGTTTCTATGAAATAATGAAACCTATTGAATTCTATTTATAATAGATTTTTGAATTATTAAAGTGAATTATTAAAGTATGAATTATTAAAGTGAATTATTAAAGTATGAATTATTAAAGTGAATTATTAAAGTATGAATTATTAAAGTGAATTATTAAAGTATGAATTATTAAAGTGAATTATTAAAGTATGAATTATTTGTGACAACCCGGAAATTTCCAACCAAATTTAAACTTTAATCTTTATATGTTTCCGACACGATAAGCAATATTTGTTAAGTTAAATTTCAAGAATTTTAAACTATGTTCATACATTCATTCAACCTCGACCAAGTTCCAACGATTCACGAACCATTAAACGAATATGATTATATATGTATATGTGTATATATATATTATAACTTGAAACGTAAACAAAATATTAGATTAAATACTTTATATGATTGTATCTGTTTCAAAATGTTTATCAATGGAATTAGAAGATAAGATCAAATGATTGAATTATCAGATATATTGAATTATGATTACAAGTCTCTGTTGAAAGGCCCATGTTGATTTGAGAAATCTTTCCATTTTAACAATATTCGAAAAATGGTAAAGTGATTTATAAATAAGAACAAATTGTCAATCATTGAGAACTAGACAAAGGATAGTGGAAGATTGAATCTCATAAAGACTCGATTGATCTATTTAGTTTCAAACGTACAAAAACGTTTTCAGTTTAAAAAGAACTTTATTATTAAAACGTATATAACTTTTATAAATATCTAGAACCACTTTTGACAACTCATCACTTAACTAGTATGATAAAGATAACGATATTTATATTTTATTTTATACATATAATGATTTAAATTAATATTATATATATTTATACGCGTATTATACGTACATAGTTTTATACTTTTACTATACTTAAATTTTACCTTTACTTTATTTTTACTTTACTTTAACTTTAATAATTCATTTTAATAATTCATACTTTAATAATTTACTTTAATAATTCATACTTTAATAATTTACTTTAATAATTCATACTTTAATAATTCACTTTAATAATTCATACTTTAATAATTCACTTTAATAATTCATACTTTAATAATTCACTTTAATAATTCAAAAATCTATTATAAATAGAATTCAATAGGTTTCATTATTTCATAGAAACTTGAAAAATATTTTTCTCTAAACTCTCTCAATCGATTTACATATATATATTTACTCCGTATTATTTCAAGATATTATTAATATACATAAAATATTACGACGGAGTGCTGTTCGAGTGATTTTGAAATTGTTTTTCGAGTGGGATAGGATTAAGGAAATTATGGGTTATAGCTATGGAGGTGATTAAAGTGTGGTTCATGGGTATGCTCGTGAGGTCAATATAGTGTTTATCATTTCCGTTGCGTCTACGTACCTTTCCTGCAATATTGAATCTCAATATTGATACGTTCGTGAATCCGAGGCCAACCTTGCACTTGTTCAATGACGTTATATGTATTTTTACTACGAAATACAGTATGGTGAGTTTCATTTGCCTTTTTACCCTTTATATTTTTGGGACTGAGAATACATGCGCTTTTATAAATGTTTGACGAAATAGACACAAGTAATTGAAACTACATTCTATGGTTGAATTATCGAAATCGAATATGCCCCATTTTATTAAAGTCTGGTAATCTAAGAATTAGGGAACAGACACCCTAATTGACGCGAATCCTAAAGATAGATCTATTGGGCCTAACAAACCCCATCCAAAGTACCGGATGCTTTAGTACTTCGAAACTTATATCATGTCCGAAGGAGGATCCCGGAATGATAGGGGATATTCTTATATGTATCTAGTTAATGTCGGTTACCAGGTGTTCACCATATGAATGATTATTTTTGTCTCTATGCATGGGACGTATATTTATGAGAACTGGAAATGAAATTCTTGTGGTCTATTAAAATGATGGAAATAAATGATTATGATAAACTAATGAACTCACCAACCTTTTGGTTGACACTTTAAAGCATGTTTATTCTCAGGTGTTAAAGAAATCTTCCGCTGTGCATTTGCTCATTTTAAAGATATTACTTGGAGTCTTTCATAGCATATTTCGAAGAACGTTGCATTCGAGTCATTGAGTTCATCAAAGATTATTATTAAATCAATTTATAGTTGGATAGTGGATATTATGAAATGGTATGCATGCCTGTCAATTTTCGATGTAAAGAAAGATTGTCTTTTAAAAACGAATGCAATGTTTGTAAAATGTATCATATAGAGGTCAAATACCTCGCAATGTAATCAACTATTGTGAATCGTTTATAATGTATATGAACGGGTCCTTTTAGTTGGTATCAGAGTGGTGGTCTTAGCGAACCAGGTCTGCATTAGTGTGTCTAACTGATAAGTCGATAGGATGCATTAGTGAGTCTGGACTTCGACCGTGTCTGCATGTCAAAAGTTTTGCTTATCATTTTGTGTCGAAAATTAATTACTTATCATCCTCAGGAAATTACCTGCTTATCATTTTTAGTCTAAGACACGTCTTGCTGCATTGATTGCATGAATAGTGTATAGACAAAAATTCATATCTTAGCATATCTGCTAAATTATATCTTATCGTATCTGTTACTTTAAACTTTGCCTGACATATCCCGCAAAGTCCTCCGTAATCTACGAAATCTTTTGATCTATATATATATATATATATATATATATATATATATATATATATATATATATATATATATATATATATATATATATATATATATATATATATATATTCTATGTAATTAGAATACCATCCGTTAGCCAAAATCATTTCATAAAAAAAAAAATCCTTTATCCAATCGTACGAAATGGAATTCGTCATCAGTTCAAGTCACTCAGATTCCGAAATGGAATCCCATTCAAGCTCCGAAAGCAGTGTGACCGGAATAGATCAACCAATCAGTCATCACCTATTCTGGATGAATTGGGGATGGGTTCGTAGCCTCCTCAATCATTGGAGACAAGAAGAAGGTGATCCCTTCCATCCACAACATTGCCCTCTTGACGAAGAACCTGAAGCACTTACCGGCGAACCTGTCCGAAACACCATGTTCTCGCTCATTTCCCGAGTATCTCGTCACGATTATATATTACATCAAATTTTAGATTTTATTTATCCGCTCGTCCGAACCGACAATCACCCCGGTGTAATAGAAGAAGTCAACGAGCTTCGCGCTCGGGTAGTGGCTTTGGAGAATATGGTGCAGAGATTACAAACACCAGCAGCAGCATCAGCAGCATAACCAGTACCACCATCATCAACGCCAACAGTACCATTACCACCTCCAACCACAACCGCGTCGTAAACCTCAACTTCACAATCTGTCCCACGAGCATCAACGTCATACGCACCATAGATACCAAGGAGTACCAACAACAATAACTGACGAAGTATTAATTCATAACTTCATTGGAGAAACATTCTGCGGCGATTATGTAATCTCTAAAGTCTTAGAGAATATCTAATCTAGCCCTAACCATAAATCAGTTAAGCGAACCAAAAATGATAGAAGGAAGAGTAGAAACCCTGACAAAAATGGTGTGTGATTAACAAGCTAAACTTGCTTTACCAACAGCATCAGCAGTACCTTCAGAGTTACCAGCATCGTCAGTACAGTCAACATCCGAATCAACAACACCGATAACATCACAAACTCCGTCAGTTCAAGAATCACTGTGGACATCATTACGAATCAATAACGTGTATATTATATCAACGAGTTATGAAGAATTAACTCATTCCCTCTCAAGAAATTATATGTATATATATATATATATATATATATATATATATATATATATATATATATATATATATATATATATATATTTTGAAATAAATCTTTCCGTGCTAAACTATTGTGTGTGAATCTTAACTACTCGGTTAATTCATATTACAAATATGCAATAATGTACGTCCTTCGACCGCAACTTAACCAGCGTTAACTACAATCTCTGTCGCAATTCAACAAATTCCAATTCATAATAAATCAAGTATATATTTGATTTTACACTTTCTTCATCGATGTACTCGAAACTTTTCAGATAACATCATTCGTTTTGCGAAATTCACAAGAATTCCACGAACCGAACATCATACATCAACAAATAACGAAGTATTGATTCATAATTTCAATGTCATTAAAGAAATACTGCGTAAAAGTTATGTACTTTTTAAAGCCTTTAGGGATTATTAAATTCTAGTATCAACCGTAAATCAAATGAGTTTAATTTAACATTAACTCATTAAATCTATGTTACATCTGAAGAAAATATACATATATATATTTTCATAAAGACTGTAATAAAATTCTTTTGTACAAAATATTAATTGTGAAATTTTTTTTTAACGGGTAGGTAATACCAGAGAGATATATAAATTCACAAATAATATATTACATTCTTCGAATCTGATTCAGCAAATTATCCATTATACTCCCTACTTTCACAACAATATACATTCTTTTATAGAAATCAAAACAACCATACTCATTCAAAATTTAATTACATATTATGATTTTGAAATCTCAAAATTCAACTCGAGATACGACCAAAATCATCACTCTTAGATCCTTACATCTTTCACAAGCTATATTTTGACTTCAAAACTGTGTTAGAACATCAAATGTATGTTAACGATTACAGTCTGTGTTCAAACCCTTCGAAAATTTCTGAAGACACTTCGAATGATGAGCAATCGAGATGATGATCCAACCACATGTTACCCACTGTTATGTACCCGAAAAACTCTTGAAACCAAAGTAAAAGTTTAAACAACGTATCCGCGTCAGATTCTTTGGCATTTATTAGCAAAAATAACTTTGCGACTCCTATTCAAAGTAGCCAGTTTTGTCACAGCTCCAGCAAGTCAACTTCGACTTTTCAGTCAGACTAACCTTATTATAACCTTGAGATATACACCATCGTTACCAGGGAACCTTTTACATTCCACCACATTATTAGCAGATGTACCAACAACTTCATTACCCGTTGACTTTAGCCTCTCCAAAAAGTCATTATAATTATTTATTGAAACCCCATCATTTACTCATTCGCATCTTGTAATGAGAATTGCCATACGAATCATTGGGAATTAGCAATCAGTATTTTGAAATCTCACAGCATGTCTACGCCAACAGTTATATGTGTATATATAACGTCTATCTTCTGGACTTAATTTGGATGTGAAGTTTCTGAAAAACACTCCGAACTAAGAATTGGTTCTCCGAAAATGGAAAAAATGCTGATGAAGCAACAAAAACTAAAAACGACTTTAAACGGTAAAAGCTGAATGATTATGATGAAGTGTGCTGGCAAAGCGCAGAAAAAGAGAAGTTTTGGAACTGGAAAACGGATTGAGCAAAGTAGGAAGGAGGCTTTGGACAAATTACAAAGACTGAACCTGACTTCAAAGGATCCAAATGATTCAGTACCTGCTGAAGTCATTAACGAATACCTTGCTCCTGACTCTAAACCCCTACGAACAATATTCTTCATCATCCTCTGATATTAGAAATTCTAAAATATCATCATATCTTTCATTATAAATATCCTCCATATTTCTGAAGATATTTTCTTAATTTTTCTTATTTGAAATCATTTACCTCTTCGCACTATCTGTATTACATCATAAAAGAAACTATTTTAGTTTCTAAATTCTGAAACATTCAAGTTTAAAATAGGAATATTTTGAAGTAGTGTTGGGAACTGAAGCATGAATTAGTATAATATAATGACACTTGATCAACGTGATTATATTACAGTAAGTCATGCTGAGTTTCTAAATGGAACGTGATGATTCACAGATCATAATATCATCATGTGCCATGTTATACGACTCTTGTATTCTATTTAACCTCTAAAATATCAAGAAAATATTTCTTGATGATTCGGCCTTTTCCAAGGTATTCTAGTAATTTGACAAGTCAAGATCGTGCCATCACAATTTCCTTCCTAGAACATTAACAATGTTCATTCTGAAATTCATATCTGTGAATTCTGGACCATTACAAGCGGTGCTTAATCGCAAGAAGAAGAAACAAAAGGACAAAACTCCGAAATAAAAGTTGGGGTATAAATTGCAGCAAATAAAAGAGAGCATTAACTGTTAATGATAATGATTATAGAAGACAGAAGCAGAGACTTTGAAATATAAGGGAACATATAAAGCCCAACGATAAACCAGAAATTATAACCCATATATATCGATGCATATAGCAATATAAAGACACGGGAGAACTAGAAACACTATAAACCCAAGAGTATAGTAGAAGTAAATAGATTCTTCCGGCGGTAGATGAAAAAGAAGAATGACCAATATGAAAGTTAAAAGTATATCGAGAATCAGAACTGGATGGAGCATATTGATGAATACTTTAAAATATGAGTTGAGGGGGAAAGAATAGAAGGTGATGAAACATGACTAGGAACTTAGAAATCAACAGATTTAACTCACACAATGGCGGAATAAGTGAATCAAACCCTCTAGTGAATAGGTTAATTTTTTTTGATTAATTTAGTCAAACCACAACTAAATCAAGTGTGATTAGATCAACACCTAGAGCTATTATTCACTACCTGGGTGATTTGGACTAAGAGAAAATTGGAGGAGCTCACTAGATCTGAGTGTGTGTAACAAATGAGAGGCTTAACCTAAAATGAAGAACATAAGACTTTATATACCCCTGATGTTGACTCACCCATACGATTCATTCATCACACGTACGAGTTGGCTTCATCAACCGTACGGGTGATCACTCACTCGTGTCTTCTCATTTAGGTTGTAATTGTGACTTAGCTCAGCATCAACCGTGCGTATGAGCCTGTCAGCCGTACTAGTGAGGCTTCACTCGTACGTCTAACTAAGTCTAACTGTCATAACCCGTCCTTAACCATAAGAACGTGTTAGATAACGTATGATTTCATTGCGAGGTATTGACCTCTATATGCGACATTTTTTTAAAGAAAAACTGCATATATTATACATTACAAACCATGATCCTTATTTTTGATACAAGCTTTGGACAAAATAAAGATGATTATCGTTTAGCGATAATCTTCGACTTACAAACTTTACAAATGATAATAACAACCTGATTTCTAGCATATTTTACAACACAAGTTCTTGGATATGCAGTCTTATTTTTGACACAAATATGCGTACGCAAGATCCTGCTTAGATTCAACATGATGCAGCGGAAGCTTTAGTAATCACCTGAGAATAGACATGTTTTAAAAGGTCAACATAAAGTTGGTGAGATATAGGTTTAATGCCGGCAGCAATATATATATATAGACCACAAGATTTCGTATATAAACAGTTTAATAAAAATATTCTAAGTGGTTGAGCACTTGGTAACCATACTTAACATTTAATCACGTCGCATATTCCCTTTATTATGAAATCTTACTACACCGTACCAAGTGTAGTCACGAAACGAAGTACTGTGCAACCGTTGAATACTGGTCGTCCAGTCCGGTTGGGGTTGTCAGGCCCGATAGATCTATCAACAGGATTCGCGTTTACAATACCGCTGTAAATAACAGTTACCAAGCTACAGGGAAGTATGCCAGTGGTACAACTCAACGTAGAATATATTTTTCAGTTACTTGTGTCCATAACGTAAAACATAAAATACATGTATTCTCATCCCGAAATATTTAGAGTTTAAAAGTGGGACTATATACTCACTTTCGTCTTGAAGATATATATATAATTTGACTTGGTCTCCGGTTGATATCACGAACCTATCCATATATAATATATCAATACCTTTTCTTTTTAAACAAACGTCACATATATATACTTGTTATACTTTTAATACTTTGAATAATTCCTTAGTCCGTAGTTAGCAGTTCGTTGTTAGTAATTCAATTTTAATGGTTCATTTTTAGATGTTTAATATACCCGCAATGAAATAAATAAAACCCCCTAACGAAATAAATAAAACCCCATCGTATATGTATTGGTCTAGATTAATCTTGACCCACGGTACCGGTGTTGTCAAATGACGTGTTGCGTACATAAAGTACCGGTGTTGTCAAATGACGTGTTGCGTACAAACATGGGATCTTATGATTAATCTTCTCGTGTTGTTTGCGGGTGATCCTGAACCATATAAAATTGAATTATAAGTACATATATATAAAATATCATGTTATCTTAGAAATATGTGATTTTATTTAATTTTTCCCAATTAATCCCGAAGTTAAACAAGTCTTAGATATCCGATCTCGTTTTGGTCATAGTTTCTTCGTTACAACTCCGTTTTCGTTGATTCAACTTGTCACTTCCTTGGATCGAGTCCCTCTTTAAGACTATGAACTGTAAATACCTTAGTTTGTATTCGAAATCACAGGTCATAGGTCAAACTTTAGTGAAACTTATGAAGTTAATCATTTTCCATCATGTAAACAACCTTAAATGATTATTTTTCTAAAAATACTTATACTTTGAGTTAAATCATGAAATTTTTATGTGTTATCATATTCATAGTAAAAATCATTTTTCCAGAAAATAAACCTCCAATTCAAAGTTTAAGATGGTTTTTAATTATCCAACCCAAAACAGCCCCCGGTTGCACTCCGACGTCGTAAATTCAGTTTTTAAGGTGTTCTTTGAAAAACCAAGTTATACCTTGTTAAATTAGCATATATTTATGATATATTACAGGTCTTGAAGTATTTTAAAAGTTAAGTTAGAAGGATCTATTTAGTTTGCAAACAAGTTTGAAAACATTCAAACTATGTTCTTGTTGTTAAAATTTTATACCACAAAATAAGATAGCTATATATATATGAATCGAATAAGGTTATGAACATAGATTCTACCTCAAGTTCCTTGGACAAGGTTGCTGTAAAAGAGGAGTAAAAAGCTAGAACCAAAAGGGTGATGGAATTGGATGAAAGATTGGAAGTAAGTTTGTGTTCTTGGAAGGATTTCTTGAAGTGTTTTTGTATGGTTTTCTTATGGTGATTAAGTAAGGTTTTTGAAGCTAAATGATGGGGAAAATGCTTGGAGATGATCAAGTATGAAGTTAAGAGTATTTTGAGAGAGAAATGGAAGTGTAAGTATGAGAAAATGGGGTGAAGAAATGGTGTGCATGCATAAAAACGTTTTTAGGTTATAAAGGAAAAAAAGATACCTAACTTTGTTTTCTTGCTAAATAATTCATGCTACATGACAAATGGTTGGTTCCACATGTTTCTTAATCATTTAAGGCTGCTAAGGAGCATATTTTTATTGGTATATACCAATAGTAAATACATCTAGAAGCTGCGTATGATACGGGTACATATACTCTAGGTATACGTATAGAAATCTTTGAGGAAACGGAACGAGGATTCAAATATAGCTATCTTTTGTAAATATACTTATATTGTTTTATGTATGTAAGCCCTTTAAAAGTGATAAAATACATATCTATACGATGCATGTATAAGTAATATAGGTTATAATTATTTACGTCGAAAAACATTACATATAGTTATCGTTTTGAAAACTTAAGTTAGTAGTTTTAAAATATACTTATAAATTATTGTTATTAATACAAAATGAGATATTAAAACATTCTTAGATCATGTTAAATATGTATATATACATATATATACACAAACGTATAATTATCATATGTTATATAGTTCGTGATATCATCGGTCAAACTAGACGGTCAAACGTTGTGTAAACTCTTTTCGGAAATATAAATCTCGACAATTTGGATTGCTTATCATGTTGGTAAGGTTTAATTTATGTAAATATTAATCTTATAAGTATAGAACGATCGAAAAAGTGCGGGTCGTTACACTAACATAGTCAAACATCTAAATCTCTTTCCTGCAGTTCCTGTAACCACATACAAACACGTATAGGATAATAACGAGCAATCATGGTGGCCTGTAAACTGTTGTACCTGCAATGGACATGGGTAGATGTCTAGGGACTTGCATAAAATGCATCAACAGAAGGTGTGAGTTGTAAGGAAATGAAGGAGGTGAATTTATAAGAAAATCTCTGACAGAACAATTAAAATGGACGATCGCATTTAAAGCGGATCCTAATTCCCTTGATTACCGGAGAGTCAAATCTTATTAAGAAGATTTTCTTCAAATCCCTTGAAATCTGGGAATCAATCATATCTACGTCAAATGATAAGATGAATCTACACTTACTCATTTCACTCTTCTATGTTAGCTTCATTCGTACTCTTCATATAAATGGATTGTTTATCCAAATTATTCGCTGATGATAAAACTCTAATTTTTAGCCCGTATGCATCATGAAAACATACTTATTATCATTCACGACCTTTCCACTCAAATTTCGGGACGAAATTTCTTTAACGGGTAGGTACTGTGACAACCCGGAAATTTCCAACCAAATTTAAACTTTAATCTTTATATGTTTCCGACACGATAAGCAATATTTGTTAAGTTAAATTTCAAGAATTTTAAACTATGTTCATACATTCATTCAACCTCGACCAAGTTCCAACGATTCACGAACCATTAAACGAATATGATTATATATGTATATGTGTATATATATATTATAACTTGAAACGTAAACAAAATATTAGATTAAATACTTTATATGATTGTATCTGTTTCAAAATGTTTATCAATGGAATTAGAAGATAAGATCAAATGATTGAATTATCAGATATATTGAATTATGATTACAAGTCTCTGTTGAAAGGCCCACGTTGATTTGAGAAATCTTTCCATTTTAACAATATTCGAAAAATGGTAAAGTGATTTATAAATAAGAACAAATTGTCAATCATTGAGAACTAGACAAAGGATAGTGGAAGATTGAATCTCATAAAGACTCGATTGATCTATTTAGTTTCAAACGTACAAAAACGTTTTCAGTTTAAAAAGAACTTTATTATTAAAACGTATATAACTTTTATAAATATCTAGAACCACTTTTGACAACTCATCACTTAACTAGTATGATAAAGATAACGATATTTATATTTTATTTTATACATATAACGATTTAAATTAATATTATATATATTTATACGCGTATTATACGTACATAGTTTTATACTTTTACTATACTTAAATTTTACCTTTACTTTATTTTTACTTTACTTTAACTTTAATAATTCACTTTAATAATTCATACTTTAATAATTCACTTTAATAATTCATACTTTAATAATTTACTTTAATAATTCATACTTTAATAATTCACTTTAATAATTCATACTTTAATAATTTACTTTAATAATTCATACTTTAATAATTCACTTTAATAATTCAAAAATCTATTATAAATAGAATTCAATAGGTTTCATTATTTCATAGAAACTTGAAAAATATTTTTCTCTAAACTCTCTCAATCGATTTACATATATATATTTACTCCGTATTATTTCAAGATATTATTAATATACATAAAATATTACGACGGAGTGCTGTTCGAGTGATTTTGAAATTGTTTTTCGAGTGGGATAGGATTAAGGAAATTATGGGTTATAGCTATGGAGGTGATTAAAGTGTGGTTCATGGGTATGCTCGTGAGGTCAATATAGTGTTTATCATTTCCGTTGCGTCTACGTACCTTTCCTGCAATATTGAATCTCAATATTGATACGTTCGTGAATCCGAGGCCAACCTTGCACTTGTTCAATGACGTTATATGTATTTTTACTACGAAATACAGTATGGTGAGTTTCATTTGCCTTTTTACCCTTTATATTTTTGGGACTGAGAATACATGCGCTTTTATAAATGTTTGACGAAATAGACACAAGTAATTGAAACTACATTCTATGGTTGAATTATCGAAATCGAATATGCCCCATTTTATTAAAGTCTGGTAATCTAAGAATTAGGGAACAGACACCCTAATTGACGCGAATCCTAAAGATAGATCTATTGGGCCTAACAAACCCCATCCAAAGTACCGGATGCTTTAGTACTTCGAAAATTATATCATGTCCGAAGGAGGATCCCGGAATGATAGGGGATATTCTTATATGTATCTAGTTAATGTCGGTTACCAGGTGTTCACCATATGAATGATTATTTTTGTCTCTATGCATGGGACGTATATTTATGAGAACTGGAAATGAAATTCTTGTGGTCTATTAAAATGATGGAAATAAATGATTATGATAAACTAATGAACTCACCAACCTTTTGGTTGACACTTTAAAGCATGTTTATTCTCAGGTGTTAAAGAAATCTTCCGCTGTGCATTTGCTCATTTTAAAGATATTACTTGGAGTCTTTCATAGCATATTTCGAAGAACGTTGCATTCGAGTCATTGAGTTCATCAAAGATTATTATTAAATCAATTTATAGTTGGATAGTGGATATTATGAAATGGTATGCATGCCTGTCAATTTTCGATGTAAAGAAAGATTGTCTTTTAAAAACGAATGCAATGTTTGTAAAATGTATCATATAGAGGTCAAATACCTCGCAATGTAATCAACTATTGTGAATCGTTTATAATGTATATGAACGGATCCTTTCATTATTAAAGTGAATTATTAAAGTATGAATTATTAAAGTGAATTATTAAAGTTAAAGTAAAGTAAAAATAAAGTAAAGGTAAAGTTTAAGTATAGTAAAAGTATAAATCTATGTACGTATAATACGCGTATAAATATATATAATATTAATTTAAATCGTTATATATATTTAATAAAATAAAATATAAATATCGTTATCTTTATCATACTAGTTAAGTAATGAGTTGTCAAAAGTGGTTCTAGATATTTATAAAAGTTATATACGTTTTAATAATAAAGTTCTTTTTAAACTGAAAACGTTTTTTTTACGTTTGAAACTAAATAGATCAATCGAGTCTTTATGAGATTCAATCTTCCACTATCCTTTGTCTAGTTCTCAATGATTGACAATTTGTTCTTATTTATAAATCACTTTACCATTTTCCGAATATTGTTAAAATGGAAAAATTTCTCAAATCAACGTGGGCCTTTCAACAGAGACTTGTACTCATAATTCAATATATCTGATAATTTAATCATTTGATCTTATCTTCTAATTCCATTGATAAACATTTTGAAACAGATACAATCATATAAAGTATTTAATCTAATATTTTGTTTACGTTTCAAGTTATAATATATATACACATATACATATATAATCATATTCGTTCAATGGTTCGTGAATCGTTGAAACTTGGTCGAGGTTGAATGAATGTATGAACATAGTTTAAAATTCTTGCAATTTAACTTAACAAATATTGCTTATCGTGTCGGAAACATATAAAGATTAAAGTTTAAATTTGGTTGGAAATTTCCGGGTTGTCAAAGTGTAGTCACCGAAACGAAGTACTGTGCAACCATTGAATACTGGTCGTCCAGTCCGGTTGGGGTTGTCAGGCCCGATAGATCTATCAACAGGATTCGTGTTTACAATACCACATGTAAATAGTAGTTACCAAGCTACAGGGAAGTATGCGAGTGGTACAACTCAACGTAGAATATATTTTTTTTTCACTTGTGTCCATAACGTAAATCATAAAATGCATGTATTCTCATCCCGAAATATTTAGAGTTTAAAAGTGGGACTATATACTCACTTTTACCTTGAAGGTATTTAACTCGACTTGGTCTCCGATAGATATCACGAACCTAACCATATATATATAATATATCAACATATTTTCTTTTCAAGTAATCGTTATATATATATATATATATATATATATATATATATATATATATATATATATATATATATATATATATATATACTTATAATACTTTTAATATTTTCTTAGTCCGTAGTTAGCAGTCCGATGTTAGTGGTCCACAATTAGTTGCTCAATAAAATAAATAAAGACCCCATCGTATTTGTATTGATCAGAATTAATCTTGACCCATGGTACCATGTTGTCAAATGACGTGTTGCGTACATAAAGTACCGTGTTGTCAAATGACGTGTTGCGTACAATCATGAGGTCTTATGATTAATCTTCTCGTGTTGTTTACGGGTGGTACTGAAATATATAAAATCAAATCATAAGTAATTATATATAAAATATCATATTAATTAGAAAAGATATGATTAATTTACTTTATCTCCAAATATTTTCGTAGCTAAACTAGCTTCGGATACCCAATCTTGTTTTAGTCGTAGTTTCTTCATTACAACTCCGTTTTTGTTGGTTCAACTTGCCACTTCCTTGGATCGAGTAAAATTTTAAGATTATGAACTGAAAATACCTTAGTTTGTATTCAAAATCACAGGTTATAGGTCAAACTTTGGTAAAACTTATGAAAGTGATCATTTTCCATCATAAAAACAACATTTAATGATCATTTTTCTAAAAATACTTACACTTTGAGTTAAACCATGAAATTTTTATGTGTTAACATATTCATAAGAAATATCATTTTTCCAGAACATGAACTTCCAATTCAAAGTTCAAGATGGTTTTTAATTATCCAACCCAAAACAGCCCCCGGTTGCACTCCGACGATGTAGATTCAGTTTTTAAGGTGTTCTTTGTAAAACCAAGTTATATCTTGTTAAGTTAGCATATCATTATGATATATTACAGGTCTTGAAGTATTTTAAAAATTAAGTTAGAAGGATCTATTTAGTTTGCAAACAAGTTTGAAATCATTCAAACTATGTTGTTGTTGTTAAAATTTTACAACATAAAATAAGATAGCTATATAATTATGAATCGAACAAGATTATGAACAAGGTTACTACCTCAAGTTACTTGGACAAAGTTACTGTAAGAGATAAGAAAAAATCTTGGAATCAAAGAGTGGTGGAGTTAGATCAAAAGGTTGGAAGTATACTTCTTCAAATGGGTGGTTATTTTGATATGTTCTTGAAAGAGTTTTCTTATGGTGTTTAAGGCTTGTAATTGAAGCTAAATGATGGGGAAAATGCTTGGAGATGATCAAGTATGAAGTTAGGAGTATTTTGAGAGAGAAATGAGGGTGTAGGTATGAGAAAATGGAATGAAGAAATGGTGTTCATTCATAAAAACGTTTTTAGTTTATAAAGAAAGAAAAGGATTCCTAATTTTGTTTTCTTACTAATAATTCATGCTACTTGACAAATCCTAGTTACCTCATATCTAGGGCAGTAATAATGTTGATTAGGATGTTGATTTGATGTGTATATACCAATAGTAAATACATATAGAAGCTGGGTATGATACGGGTACATATACCCTAGATATACGTATAGAAATCTTGAGGAAACGGAATGAGAATTCAAATATAGCTATCTTTTGTGAATATACTTATATTGTTTTATGTATTTAAGTCCTTAAAAAGTGATTAAATACATTATATATACGATACATGTATAAGCATTATAGGTTATAAGTATATATATTAAAGAATGTTACGTATAGTTATCGTTTTGAAAACTTAAGTTAGTAGTTTCAAAATATACTTATAACTCATTGTCATTAGTACACAATGAGATGTTAAACCATTCTTAGATTATGTTAAATATATATAAATACATATATATACACAAACGTATAATTATCGTATGTTATATAGTTCGTGATATCATCGGTCAAATTGGACGGTCAAACGTTGTGTAAAACTCTTTTCAAAAACACAAGTCTCAACAATTTGGATTGCTTATCATGTTGGTAAGGTTTAATTTATGTAAATATTAATCTCATAAGTATAAAACGATTGGAAAAATCCGGGTCGTTATAGTTATACTTAAACTATAGCTCACCAACCTTTGTATTGACCTTTTTAAGCATGTTTATCTCAGGTGCTTAAGGTTTGCTTGCTTCCGCTGTACTAGTCATGCTTTGTAGACACTCGCTGCGCTTATTAGAGATGTCACCGCATGAAACGTTTATTTTGCATTCAAACAATATTACTTTTGAAACGATGTATTTGTAACGACCTGTGGGTCGCGTACTATTATTGCTTGCTATTCGTAGAAGCATACTTTTGGTTGTTAAACATTTGACATTGGTTAAAACGTCACCTTTTATCATGAATGCAAACTTATTTTGAAACCGCATATAGTATTTGACCTTGTAATGATCTTGTTGTTGATGAATCGTACATGATGGTTTTGTACGGGGTATTACATTTGGTATCAGAGCATTGGTTGTAGGGAATTAGGTTGCATTAGTGAGTCTGGACCGACCCGAGTAGGATTCACTAATAGGACTAATCTACAACTTGCTAGTTTACTTGTTTATGCGGAACTTGTTGCATGCTGCTGCTTACTTTTACTGCTATATGCCGTATGCTACTACATGATTTCACTAGTGCATGCTATTATCTATTTTTGATTGCATGATACTTGTCATTATTGTCATGCTACTTACCGCTATACATGATCTAGACTGTCGTAGTTACTTTGCCTAATACGTGCTTGCTTTATGACTTACTGACATGGAAAAAGTTATTTTTCCTTGTTCAGATGCCGGATATTCCACCTGTTATCATTTTGGAGAGCGACTCAGACTCATCTGCCACCTCGCCAGCCATGGTTGCCGATTCTCAGATCCCGTCTGAAATGTCCCGTTCTTATTGATTAAAAACGTTCCATATTAATTGATTTCGTTGCGAGGTTTTGACCTCTATATGAGACGTTTTTCAAAGACTGCATTCATTTTTAAAACAAACCATAACCTTTATTTCATAAATAAAGGTTTAAAAATCTTTACGTAGATTATCAAATAATGATAATCTAAAATATCCTGTTTACACACGACCATTACATAATGGTTTACAATACAAATATGTTACATCGAAATCAGTTTCTTGAATGCAGTTTTTACACAATATCATACAAACATGGACTCCAAATCTTGTCCTTATTTTAGTATGCAACAGCGGAAGCTCTTAGTATTCACCTGGGAATAAACATGCTTTAAACGTCAATAAAAATGTTGGTGAGTTATAGGTTTAACCTATATATCAAATCGTAACAATAGACCACAAGATTTCATATTTCAATACACATCCCATACATAGAGATAAAAATCATTCATATGGTGAACACCTGGTAACCGACATTAACAAGATGCATATATAAGAATATCCCCATCATTCCGGGACACCCTTCGGATATGATATAAATTTTGAAGTACTAAAGCATCCGGTACTTTGGATGGGGTTTGTTAGGCCCAATAGATCTATCTTTAGGATTCGCGTCAATTAGGGTGTCTGTTCTCTAATTCTTAGATTACCAGACTTAATAAAAAGGGGCATATTCGATTTCGATAATTCAACCATAGAATGTAGTTTCACGTACTTGTGTCTATTTTGTAAATCATTTATAAAACCTGCATGTATTCTCATCCCAAAAATATTAGATTTTAAAAGTGGGACTATAACTCACTTTCACAGATTTTTACTTCATCGGGAAGTAAGACTTGGCCACTGGTTGATTCACGAACCTATAACAATATATACATATATATCAAAGTATGTTCAAAATATATTTACAACATTTTTTAATATATTTTGATGTTTTAAGTTTATTAAGTCAGCTGTCCTCGTTAGTAACCTACAACTAGTTGTCCACAGTTAGATGTACAGAAATAAATCGATAAATATTATCTTGAATCAATCCACGACCCAGTGTATACGTATCTCAGTATTAATCACAACTCAAACTATATATATTTTGGAATCAACCTCAACCCTGTATAGCTAACTCCAACATTCACATATAGAGTGTCTATGGTTGTTCCGAAATATATATAGATGTGTCGACATGATAGGTCGAAACATTGTATACGTGTCTATGGTATCTCAAGATTACATAATATACAATACAAGTTGATTAAGTTATAGTTGGAATAGATTTGTTATCAATTTTCACGTAGCTAAAATGAAAAAATTATCCAATCTTGTTTTACCCATAACTTCTTCATTTTAAATCCGTTTTGAGTGAATCAAATTGCTATGGTTTCATATTGAACTCTATTTTATGAATCTAAACAGAAAAAGTATAGATTTATAGTTGGAAAAATAAGTTACAAGTCATTTTTGTAAAGGTAGTCATTTCAGTCGAAAGAACGACGTCTAGATGACCATTTTAGAAAACATACTTCTACTTTGAGTTTAACCATAATTTTTGGATATAGTTTCATGTTCATAATAAAAATCATTTTTCCAGAATAACAACTTTTAAATCAAATTTTATCATAGTTTTTTTAATTAACTAACCCAAAACAGCCCGCGGTGTTACTATGACGGCGTAAATCCGGTTTTACGGTGTTTTTCGTGTTTCCAGGTTTTAAATCATTAAGTTAGCATATCATATAGATATAGAACATGTGTTTAGTTGATTTTAAAAGTCAAGTTAGAAGGATTAACTTTTATTTGCGAACAAGTTTAGAATTAACTAAACTATGTTCTAGTGATTACAAGTTTAAACCTTCGAATAAGATAGCTTTATATGTATGAATCGAATGATGTTATGAACATCATTACTACCTCAAGTTCCTTGGATAAACCTACTGGAAATGAGAAAAATAGATCTAGCTTCAAAGGATCCTTGGATGGCTTGAAAGTTCTTGAAGCAGAATCATGACACGAAAACAATTTCAAGTAAGATTTCCACTCGAAATAAGATTGTTATAGTTATAGAAATTGAATTAAAGTTTGAATATAATTATTACCTTGTATTAGAAAGATAACCTACTGTAAGTAACAAAGGTTTCTTGATCTTGGATGATTACTTGGAATGGATTTAGAAAACTTGGAAGTAAACTTGCAATCTTGGAAGTATTCTTGATTTTATGAAACTAGAACTTTTGGAATTTATGAAGAACACTTAGAACTTGAAGATAGAACTTGAGAGAGATCAATTAGATGAATAAAATTGAAGAATGAAAGTATTTGTAGGTGTTTTTGGTCGTTGGTGTATGGATTAGATATAAAGGATATGTAATTTTGTTTTCATGTAAATAAGTCATGAATGATTACTCATATTTTTGTAATTTTATGAGATATTTCATGCTAGTTGCCATCCCACATGTGTTAGGTAACTCACATGGGCTGCTAAGAGCTGATCATTGGAGTGTATATACTAATAGTACATACATCTAAAAGCTGTGTATTGTACGAGTACGAATACGGGTGCATACGAGTAGAATTGTTGATGAAACTGAAAGAGAATGTAATTGTAAGCATTTTTGTTAAGTAGAAGTATTTTGATAAGTGTCTTGAAGTCTTTCAAAAGTGTATGAATACATATTAAAACACTACATGTATATACATTTTAACTGAGTCGTTAAGTCATCGTTAGTCGTTACATGTAAACGTTGTTTTGAAACCTTTAGGTTAACGATCCTGTTGAATGTTGTTAACCCATTGTTTATTATAACAAATGAGATGTTAAATTTTTATATTATCATGATATTATGATACATAATATATCTTAGTATGATATATATACAGTTAAATGTCGTTACAACGATAATCGTTACATATATGTCTCGTTTCGAAATCATTAAGTTAGTAGTCTTATTTTTACATATGTATTTCATTGTTAATAAACTTAATAATATATTTACTTATCATTTAACATAATTAACCAAGTGTATCAATATCTTAATATGATTCATATATACCTAGTAAGACGTTGTTATAACGATAATCGTTATATATATCGTTTTCGAGTTTCTTAAATTAATAGTCTCATTTTTATGTATATAACTCATTGTTAAAATACCTAATGAGATACATACTTATAATAAAATCATGTTAATTATATATATAACCATATATATGTCATCGTATAGTTTTTACAAGTTTTAACGTTCGTGAATCACCGGTCAACTTGGGTAGTCAATTGTCTATATGAAACCTATTTCAATTAATCAAGTCTTAACAAGTTTGATTGCTTACCATGTTGGAAACACTTAATCATGTAAATAACAATTTCATTTAATATATTTATAAACATGGAAAAGTTCGGGTCACTACAGTACCTACCCGTTAAATAAATTTCGTCCCGAAATTTTAAGCAGTTGGAGGTGTTGACGTATCTTCTGGAAATAAATGCAAGTATTTCTTCCTCATCTGATCTTCACGCTCCCAGGTGAACTTGGGTCCTCTACGAGCATTCCATCGAACCTTAACAATCGGTATCTTGTTTTGTTTAAGTCTCTTAACCTCACGATCCATTATTTCGACGGGTTCTTCAATGAATTGAAGTTTTTCATTGATTTGGATTTCGTCCAACGGAATAGTGAGATCTTCTTTAGCAAAACATTTCTTCAAATTTGAGACGTGGAAAGTGTTATGTACAGCCGCGAGTTGTTGAGGTAGCTCCAGTTGGTAAGCTACTGGTCCGACACGATCTATAATCTTGAATGGTCCAATGTACCTTAGATTTAGTTTCCCCCGTTTACCAAATCGAACAACGCCTTTCCAAGGTGAAACCTTAAGCATGACCATTTCTCCAATTTCAAACTCTATATATTTTCTTTTACTGTCCGCGTTGCTCTTTTGTCGACTCTGGGCGGTTTTCAATCTTTGTTGAATTTGGATGATTTTCTCGGTAGTTTCTTGTATTATCTCCGGACCCGTAATCTGTCTATCCCCCACTTCACTCCAACAAATCGGAGACCTGCACTTTCTACCATAAAGTGCTTCAAACGGCGCCATCTCAATGCTTGAATGGTAGCTGTTATTGTAGAAAAATTCTGCTAACCGTAGATGTCGATCCCAACTGTTTTCGAAATCAATAACACAAGCTCGTAGCATGTCTTCAAGCGTTTGTATCATCCTTTCGCTCTGCCCATCAGTTTGTGGATGATAGGCAGTACTCATGTCTAGACGAGTTCCCAATGCTTGCTGTAATGTCTGCCAGAATCTTGAAATAAATCTGCCATCCCTATCAGAGATAATAGAGATTGGTATTCCATGTCTGGAGACGACTTCCTTCAAATACAGTCGTGCTAACTTCTCCATCTTTTCATCTTCTCTTATTGGTAGGAAGTGTGCTGACTTGGTAAGACGATCAACTATTACCCAAATAGTATCATAACCACTTGCAGTCCTTGGCAATTTAGTAATGAAATCCATGGTAATGTTTTCCCATTTCCATTCCGGGATTTCAGGTTGTTGTAGTAGACCTGATGGTTTCTGATGTTTAGCTTTGACCTTAGAACACGTCAAACATTCTCCTACATATTTAGCAATATCGGCTTTCATACCTGGCCACCAAAAATGTTTCTTAAGATCCTTGTACATCTTCCCCGTTCCAGGATGTATTGAGTATCTGGTTTTATGAGCTTCTCTAAGTACCATTTCTCTCATATCTCCAAATTTTGGTACCCAAATTCTTTCAGCCCTATACCGGATTCCCTCTTCCTGAATATTAAGATGCTTCTTCGATCCTTTGGGTATTTCATCCTTTAAATTTCCCTTTTTTAAAACTCCTTGTTGCGCCTCATTTATTTGAGTAGTAAGGTTAGTGTGAATCATTATATTCATAGATTTTACTCGAATGGGTTCTCTGTCCTTTCTGCTCAAGGCGTCGGCTACCACATTTGCCTTCCCCGGGTGGTAACGAATCTCAAAGTCGTAATCATTCAACAATTCAATCCACCTACGCTGCCTCATATTCAGTTGTTTCTGATTAAATATGTGTTGAAGACTTTTGTGGTCGGTATATATAATACTTTTGACCCCATATAAGTAGTGCCTCCAAGTCTTTAAAGCAAAAACAACCGCGCCTAATTCCAAATCATGCGTCGTATAATTTTGCTCATAAATCTTCAATTGTCTAGACGCATAAGCAATCACCTTCGTCCGTTGCATTAATACACAACCGAGACCGTGCTTTGATGCGTCACAATAAATCACAAAATCATCATTCCCTTCAGGCAATGACAATATAGGTGTCGTAGTTAGCTTTTTCTTCAATAATTGAAACGCCTTCTCTTGTTCATCCTTCCATTCAAATTTCTTCCCTTTATGCCTTAATGCAATCAAGGGTTTTGCTATTTTGGAGAAATCTTGGATGAATCTTCTGTAGTAACCAGCCAATCCTAAAAATTGACGTATATGCTTCGGAGTTTTTGGGGTTTCCCACTTTTCAACGGTTTCAATCTTTGTCGGGTCCACCTGGATACCTTCTTTGTTCACTATGTGACCGAGGAATTGAACTTCTTCCAACCAAAATGCACACTTTGAAAACTTAGCGTACAGTTTTTCTTTCCTCAATACTTCTAGCACTTTTCTCAAATGTTCTTCGTGCTCTTGATCATTCTTTGAGTAAATAAGTATGTCATTGATGAAAACAATGACAAACTTGTCAAGATATGGCCCACACACTCGGTTCATAAGGTCCATGAACACAGCTGGTGCGTTAGTCAATCCAAACGGCATAACCATAAACTCGTAATGACCATAGCGCGTCCTAAAAGCAGTTTTTGGAATATCATCCTCCTTTACTCGCATTTGATGATATCCAAAACGTAAATCGATCTTCGAATAAACTGACGAGCCTTGTAGTTGATCAAATAAGTCGTCAATTCTCGGCAGTTGATATTGCTCTAAACATACATATTATTCGACGCAATATCAGTTATATTTCATCAACTTTTATCATCTAAAAAGACATTCAACGTATAATATTCAAGAAAAACGACAAAAGTGGACAAGAGCTTGAAGTTTGAAGAAACGATGATAAAACGATAGTTTTAACCAAATTTATATCAAGAAACGTTTATCCGAATGAAAGTACAAGATAGATGAAGAAAAGAGTTCAAATGGAAAGTGCCAAGTCAGTACACATCAATACGGGATCAACAAAGAACAAACGAAAAAGAAACATAAGGGAAACTGTCATTAACACATACGCGAATCGTGTAGGTCTACACGAAACGCGTAGTAATTTGTTCTTACGCGAATCGTGTAACCATACACGAAACGCGTAGTATTAGGCAGAACATAATCATTGATTCAGAGAAGGGCGGCTGGCTTTTGAGTTTTAAAACAATTCTTTTGTTGAATTGTGATACAGCAAGGAACCAACTACTCCCTTCTATTCATGTTAAATACGGAGTATGTACAAGAGAGAGATATTACACAAAAATTAATATACACACATACACATTACTGTCAATTATTAGCACTCTGTATTATTTTCATTTCAGTTTCAAAGTTCAAATATTAGGATTAGTTTTAAATATTAAGGGTGTATTGTTCGTGATTAAGGGTATTATTGTACGCATGAAAGGGGTGTCATTATTGTAATTTTCCTACCGTTTGAAGTTAATGAAAGTGAAGATATTTTAGCAAGTTTACTCTGTTAAAATTAGCGTTGTTATTATGTTTGCATATCTATATTTTTATGTTTACCCTAGTGTAATGAATAGCTAAATTTCCATAGTGTTTGCTTAGATGGAGAGCCCCTAGTGAAATGGATTGATATCAATTGTAAAAGTTAAAATGTAACTTTAGTATTTTTAATATTGAGCCTAGTTAAAAGAACCATTTTTATGTAATTAGGTATTTAACCCCTGCCACTTAATTTATTAAATTTAAATAACGAAAGTTGTTTTTATTTACATAAATTAAGCTTCAACATTAAAATGATCTAGACGAATTTATGGATAAATTATTAACACCAATTTAGAAATAAACTTCGGTGGTTTGGGTAATATCAATAATTATATGATAGTGAAATTGTAAAAAGGGAAACCGTTACGATTTGGGTATTGGCGAAAGTCAAAACTAGGCTAGGTCTCAATTTAAATACTTAGGGAATAGTAGCTATCTAAATAGAATCCGATGAAAATTAGATTTATTTTAGTTAGTCGTAACCTTATATTTTTTCGAAAGAAAAATATAAAGTTTATTACTAAAATATTTTAAATAGGGCGTAAACTTAAAACAATCCATGGACCTAGGGGTGACACATTTAAGTAAACACTCCCATTTATCCCATTTATATTTATTATAAAAGTATTATTATTATTATTTACGAATTATTATTATAAAATATAAAAGATTACATAAAAACACTCGAATCTGTATCAGACTGTTTTGTCACATCGTATATAACATACGCGAATCATGTACTATCTACACGAAACGCGTAAGTGTAAACATATTACTGTACGATTTTAATTACACAATACGCGTAAGTTTAAATATATACGCGATACGCGTATAAATACGCGAAACGCGTATGTACAAGACGCGGCTACAGTACCAGTAGGGTTAAAATTAGGGTTTTAATTATTTAATTAGTTTAAAATTAGGGTTTTAGCCTTTTTACTATTATATTTAGGTTATTACTATATAATTTATATTAGTTCTTATAAAATACTTTAATACATGTTAAATCCTAATAATTAGTGTTAATTATAATACTTTATAATTAGAAATTAGTTTACAATTAGTTAATCATTTTAATTCCTTTTAATTTGTATTAATCTTTTTAAACATGTCATTTAATTAATTTAAATAAGTTTATATTATAATTGCTCAAAACAAAATTTTAAACATATAGTTTTATTAAAAGTTACTATTTTACTAATTACCATTTAGTAATATAATTAATACATCATAATTAGTATAATTTCATTTAGTTCCTTTTTAAGTTAATTATTGTAATCTTGTAATTTTATTTAGTAAATTATTTTAAGTTATTTTCTTTTACTATTATTTTATAAATTCCTAATCCAAAACCCCCTTTAATTAAGTTTGACATCAAAGACTATTAAAAACCATTAAACACTCCATCTCCCTGTGGAACGAATCGGATTTACCAACAAACTAAACTACATGAATAGGACTAGTTGCCTATATATGTGTGAAATCAACCTGAATTCAATAAAATACCACATATACAATAAATCAATTCGTGTAACAAAACAACTCAAATCCGTTCATAAATAAAGGTTATGTTTCGCAACATCAACTTTTTGGCGCCGCTGCCGGGGAGTTGGCAGTTAAATAAATAGATAATTTTTCTGATTCGTAGTAGTAGTTGGATTTGTACGTGGACCGGGTTGTTGGATCACCAATTTTATTGGTCAATAGAAGGATCCTGCCCCTCTGCTGCATCTTTTGGCTATTCGAAACGTGGGCAAAATCAGAAGGAAAATCTGTTTGTTTAAGGGTTTTTATCATTGTTTTTATGTTATTCGATCCTCTCGAGGAAATTCATTTCCAAGAAAGTTCAAAGTTTATGAATAAATCCTTTAATTCTTTGTACAATTTCCCAATTGTATGATCCGTTCAGAAAATACTAAACTCGTTAAACTTAATCCGGAACCACATAGAATTTATAAAGGACAAAAACAACAAAAAGAAATAGGAAGTACTAGTAATTTTAAAACACCGCAAAACACTAAAAAAGAGAAACAAATAGGTAACCCTAGATAAACCTTTAGTGAAGTGATCTCATAATAGAAATTAATGTATGAACTTACGTTCCTCCAACGCTGAATTAACTCCTTCACATCCTGAGCCTGAAAGAAAATTCCACGAACGCTTAAGAGCTCAAGAAGTAGAATCTCTTGCTAAAAATTTAGAGTCACTTTCCTTAGAATCCGACTCTGAACCAATAATTCAACCAATCATAGAGCCGATTATTAAAGAAGAAGAAGAAGAAATGGCTGATACAAATCAAACGATGGAAGCATTAATGAAGGCCACAAGAAAAGGTCAAGGCCACGCAATCATCCAACCCACGATGACTGATGGCTTTGAAATAAAAGGTCAATTTTTACACATGGTGACTAATACATGTCAATTCGGTGGAGCCCCAAATGAGGATGCTAACGAGCATCTTCGTAAGTTTGTAAGCATTTGCAAGCTTTTCAAAATCAAAGATGTCACCGATGAAGTTGCATGTTTAAAAATCTTTCCATGGTCCTTAAAAGATGATGCAAGAGATTGGCTAGACTCATTACCAGAAGGTTATATTGAAAACTGGAATGATATGATGGATAAGTTTTTGTCAGAATTCTTTCCTGCTTCAAAAGCAGCAAAATTGCAAAGTGATATAAATCACTTTATGCAAAAGCCTAATGAAACTCTTTATGAAGCTTGTACCCGATTCAACAAAATGCTTAGGGTATGTCCTCAACACGGGTTGAATACATTCCAAAAGGTCCAAATATTCTATAAAGGAGTCAATGTGGCAACTAGAAAAGATATAGATGTTGCAGCCGGAGGTTCGATCATGAAGAAAACACCTGAAGACGCTCACACAATCATTGCTGATTTAGCTTCCCATTCCCATAATTGGCATCAAGAAATAGAATTCTCTAGATCATCAAATGTTGCTAGTATTGAAAGCAATGATGAAATTGCTTCTTTAAAAGTTCAAATAGCAAATCAAACAAGGCAAATCGAGAAAGTAACCAAGGAAATGCATGCTATCAGAGTAGGATGTGAACTATGCCAAGGTCCCCATCTTACTAGAGATTGTGATCAAAGTACAATGGAAGAGCAAGCAAATTTCTTAGGTTACTTACGAAAAGGTGAAATGAACTTCAGTGATTTTCCAGCTATAGAAGCAGACAACCAAAAATATCCTCCTATAAACAGCTATCAAGTAGGAGGACCTTCAGGATCAAATAATAATAATAATAATAACTATCAAGGAGGAAATCCAGGTTACCAAAATAACCGAAATTTCCCAAATCAAAATCAAAGAAATCCACCACCAGGTTATAATAACCGAAATCAACCTCAACGAAATTATCAAAATAATTTCCAACACAATCAACCACAACCATTAGCAATTATGCAACCTCAACCTGAGAGGAAATCTGGTTTAGAAGATCTCTTAAGAGATTTTATGGTTAAGCACGAGCAAAATGCAGAGCTCCAAACTCAGCAAATCCGAAATCAACAAGCCACAATACAAAACTTAGAAAGGGATGTTGGAAGGATATCACAGTTACTATCAGAGAGACCACCAGGTACTCTCCCCTCAAATACTCAAGTGGTTCCCAACAACCCCCAAACAAGGAACGAGCATGTAAATGCTATAACTACTAGAAGTGGTTTAACTACTAAACCGGAGACTCTTAAGTCCCCGGAAGTTCCTTTATGTCCTTCTGTTTTACAAATACCGGTTGATGAAAATGAGCAAGTTGACAAAGAACAAGAGAAAGATGTGTAGTGACCCGAACTTTTCCATGTTTATATATATTAATTGAGATTGATATTTACATGATTAAATGTTTCCAACATGTTAAGCAATCAAACTTGTTAAGACTTGATTAATTGAAATATGTTTCATATAGACAATTGACCACCCAAGTTGACCGGTGATTCACGAACGTTAAAACTTGTAAAAACTATATGATGACATATATATGGATATATATATAGTTAACATGATACTATGATAAGTAAACATATCATTAAGTATATTAACAATGAACTACATATGTAAAAACAAGACTACTAACTTAATGATTTTTAAACGAGACATATATGTAACGATTATCGTTGTAAAGACATTTAATGTATATATATCATATTAAGAGATATTCATACATGATAATATCATGATAATATAATAATTTAAAATCTTATTTGATATTATAAACATTGGGTTAACAACATTTAACAAGATCGTTAACCTAAAGGTTTCAAAACAACACTTACATGTAACGACTAACGATGACTTAACGACTCAGTTAAAATGTATATACATGTAGTGTTTTAATATGTATTTATACACTTTTGAAAGACTTCAATACACTTATCAAAATACTTCTACTTAACAAAAATTCTTACAATTACATCCTCGTTCAGTTTCATCAACAATTCTACTCGTATGCACCCGTATTCGTACTCGTACAATACACAGCTTTTAGATGTATGTACTATTGGTATATACACTCCAATTATCAGCTCTTAGCAGCCCATGTGAGTCACCTAACACATGTGGGAACCATCATTTGGCAACTAGCATGAAATATCTCATAAAATTACAAAAATATGAGTAATCATTCATGACTTATTTACATGAAAACAAAATTACATATCCTTTATATCTAATCCATACACCAACGACCAAAAACACCTACAAACACTTTCATTCTTCAATTTTCTTCATCTAATTGATCTCTCTCAAGTTCTATCTTCAAGTTCTAAGTGTTCTTCATAAATTCCAAAAGTTCTAGTTTCATAAAATCAAGAATACTTTCAAGTTTGCTAGCTCACTTCCAATCTTGTAAGGTGATCATCCAACCTCAAGAAATCTTTGTTTCTTACAGTAGGTTATCATTCTAATACAAGGTAATAATCATATTCAAACTTTGGTTCAATTTCTATAACTATAACAATCTTATTTCAAGTGATGATCTTACTTGAACTTGTTTTCGTGTCATGATTCTGCTTCAAGAACTTCGAGCCATCCAAGGATCCATTGAAGCTAGATCCATTTTTCTCTTTTCCAGTAGGTTTATCCAAGGAACTTAAGGTAGTAATGATGTTCATAACATCATTCGATTCATACATATAAAGCTATCTTATTCGAAGGTTTAAACTTGTAATCACTAGAACATAGTTTAGTTAATTCTAAACTTGTTCGCAAACAAAAGTTAATCCTTCTAACTTGACTTTTAAAATTAACTAAACACATGTTCTATATCTATATGATATGCTAACTTAATGATTTAAAACCTGAAAACACGAAAAACACCGTAAAACCGGATTTACGCCGTCGTAGTAACACCGCGGGCTGTTTTGGGTTAGTTAATTAAAAACTATGATAAACTTTGATTTTAAAGTTGTTATTCTGAGAAAATGATTTTTATTATGAACATGAAACTATATCCAAAAATTATGATTAAACTCAAAGTGGAAGTATGTTTTCTAAAATGGTCATCTAGACGTCGTTCTTTCGACTGAAATGACTACCTTTACAAAAACGACTTGTAACTTATTTTTCCGACTATAAACCTATACTTTTCTGTTTAGATTCATAAAATAGAGTTCAATATGAAACCATAGCAATTTGATTCACTCAAAACGGATTTAAAATGAAGAAGTTATGGGTAAAACAAGATTGGATAATTTTTCTCATTTTAGCTACGTGAAAATTGGTAACAAATCTATTCCAACCATAACTTAATCAACTTGTATTGTATATTATGTAATCTTGAGATACCATAGACACGTATACAATGTTTCGACCTATCATGTCGACACATCTATATATATTTCGGAACAACCATAGACACTCTATATGTGAATGTTGGAGTTAGCTATACAGGGTTGAGGTTGATTCCAAAATATATATAGTTTGAGTTGTGATCAATACTGAGATACGTATACACTGGGTCGTGGATTGATTCAAGATAATATTTATCGATTTATTTCTGTACATCTAACTGTGGACAACTAGTTGTAGGTTACTAACGAGGACAGCTGACTTAATAAACTTAAAACATCAAAATATATTAAAAGTGTTGTAAATATATTTTGAACATACTTTGATATATATGTATATATTGTTATAGGTTCGTGAATCAACCAGTGGCCAAGTCTTACTTCCCGACGAAGTAAAAATCTGTGAAAGTGAGTTATAGTCCCACTTTTAAAATCTAATATTTTTGGGATGAGAATACATGCAGGTTTTATAAATGATTTACAAAATAGACACAAGTACGTGAAACTACATTCTATGGTTGAATTATCGAAATCGAATATGCCCCTTTTTATTAAGTCTGGTAATCTAAGAATTAGGGAACAGACACCCTAATTGACGCGAATCCTAAAGATAGATCTATTGGGCCTAATAAACCCCATCCAAAGTACTGGATGCTTTAGTACTTCGAAATTTATATCATATCCGAAGGGTGTCCCGGAATGATGGGGATATTCTTATATATGCATCTTGTTAATGTCGGTTACCAGGTGTTCACCATATGAATGATTTTTATCTCTATGTATGGGATGTGTATTGAAATATGAAATCTTGTGGTCTATTGTTACGATTTGATATATATAGGTTAAACCTATAACTCACCAACATTTTTGTTGACGTTTAAAGCATGTTTATTCTCAGGTGAATATTAAGAGCTTCCGCTGTTGCATACTAAAATAAGGACAAGATTTGGAGTCCATGTTTGTATGATATTGTGTAAAAACTGCATTCAAGAAACTGATTTCGATGTAACATATTTGTATTGTAAACCATTATGTAATGGTCGTGTGTAAACGGGATATTTTAGATTATCATTATTTGATAATCTACGTAAAGCTTTTTAAACCTTTATTTATGAAATAAAGGTTATGGTTTGTTTTAAAAATGAATGCAGTCTTTGAAAAACGTCTCATATAGAGGTCAAAACCTCGCAACGAAATCAATTAATATGGAACGTTTTTAATCAATAAGAACGGGACATTTCAAGATGATCCACCTGAGGTCATACCAAAGAAAAGTGAAGAACCAACAGTAAAGGTGCATAAGGAACCCATTCCATACCCAAAAGCATTAAAGAAAGACAGACTCGCAAGGCGGTATGAGAAATTTGCGGACATGATTAAGCAAATTAGCATTAACATGCCACTCGCGGAGGTTCTTAGGGATATGCCCAATTACGGGAAGTTTTTAAAGGATCTCATATCCTCGAAGGGTAAATACCACGACGTTTCTGCCACATTCCTCCATGAGGAATGTTCGGCCATCTTAAAGAAACAAAATGTACCTCCAAAATTAGGAGACCCTGGTAGTTTTATCATACCATGTATGATGGGTGATTCGGTGGTGTACGATGCACTAGCCGACCTAGGTGCAAGTGTTAACCTAATGCCTTACTCATTATATTTAAAACTTGACTTAGGAGACTTAAAACCAACCCGAATGGGTATTCGATTGGCAAACCAATCATTTGATACTCCCATAGGTATAGCCGAGGATATACTTGTAAAAGTTGGTTCACTTATCTTTCCCGTCGACTTTGTTATTCTAGAAATGCAAGAGGACACAAAAGTTCCTATCATTTTAGGACGTCCTTTCCTAAACACTGCAGATGCTATCATTAATGTCCAAAAAGAACAATTAAGTCAAGGTGTGGGAAACGAGAGAATAATTTGTCACATTGACAAAGCCATGAAAAGACCCACTTCTACCGATGACTCTTGTTTTCAAATTGATGTTATAGATCTTTGTGTCGAGAATGAATTGAAGGAGCTACTTGAAATTGATATCCCGGGGTTAGCCCCGGTAAGTGAGAATGAATACTTCAATATTGATAAAGATTTTGATGAGTTGATGAAGGTGGTCACGGATGACGAGACCATAATAGAAGAAATTCCCAAGGAAGAGGAATCGTTTGAGGAAATCAAAAATGAAGATAGATTTCGTATAAAAAATTCCTTAGAAGAACCACCCATACTAGAGCTTAAAGAGCTACCCAAACACTTGGAGTATGCTTATCTCGAAGGTACATCTCAATTACCAGTAATTATTGCTTCACATCTTTCAGATAATGAGAAGGATAAGCTAATTTCTGTATTAAAAACCCATAAAAAGGCTATAGCCTGGAAAACAACCGACATTCCGGGAATAAACCCGTCTTATTGTACACATAAAATTCTCCTTGAGAATGACTACAAACCCGTAGTACAAAGACAACGCAGGCTAAATCCCAACATGAAAGAGGTTGTTAAAAAGGAGGTCGTCAAGCTTCTTGACGCCGGGTTAATCTACCCCATCTCCGATAGTCCATGGGTTAGTCCAGTACAAGTAGTACCCAAAAAGGGGGGTACAACCGTTATATTAAATGAAAAGGACGAACTCGTCCCAACTAGAACAGTTACCGGCTGGAGAGTCTGTATTGATTACAGACGTCTAAATTATGCCACTAGAAAGGATCATTTCCCGTTACCTTTTATTGATCAAATGCTTGAACGATTAGCGGGAAAAGAATATTATTGCTTTCTAGACGGTTTCTCCGGTTACTTCCAAATTCCAATTGATCCCAACGACCAAGAAAAGACCACATTCACTTGTCCTTTAGGTACCTTTGCCTATCGCCGCATGCCGTTTAGTTTATGCAATGCACCCGGAACCTTTCAAAGGTGCATGATGGCAATCTTTGATGATATGGTAGAGGATTGTATGGAAGTCTTCATGGATGACTTTTCCGTGTTTGGAGACTCCTTTGAATCGTGTCTTTTCAATCTAGAACGTATGCTTATCCGATGTGAGAAAGCAAACTTGGTCCTAAATTGGGAAAAATGCCACTTCATGGTGAAGGAGGGCATTGTACTTGGTCACAAAATATCTCGTGCGGGAATAGAGGTAGATAAAGCTAAAATTGAAGTTATCTCTAAGCTACCTAAACCATCAAATGTTAAAGCAATTAGAAGCTTTCTTGGTCACGCAGGATTCTATAGGCGATTTATCAAAGATTTTTCTAAAATCGCCCGCCCATTGACCAAACTTCTTGAAAAGGATGCTCCATTTGACTTCGATTCTAATTGCGAGAATGCATTCTCGATTCTAAAGTCAAAACTCACACAAGCTCCAATTATGGTATCTCCGGATTGGAGTATGCCATTTGAGCTAATGTGTGACGCAAGCGACTATGCTTTAGGTGCTGTTTTAGGACAACGTCCCGATAATCATTTTCTTCCGATTTATTATGCAAGTAAAACTCTAACGGGAGCCCAAATTAATTATACCACCACGGAAAAAGAACTCCTAGCGGTTGTTTATGCATTTGATAAATTTCGGTCATATTTGGTGTTGTCCAAGACCATTGTTTACACGGACCATTCGGCACTTAGGTATTTATTCTCGAAACTAGATGCAAAACATCGTCTCATACGTTGGGTTCTTTTACTTCAAGAATTTGACATTGAGATACGTGACAAGAAAGGAGCTGAGAATCTAGCTGCCGATCATTTATCCCGACTTGAAAATCCCGAATTAGATAAACTTGATGATACAATCATCAAAGATACATTTCCTGACGAATCTCTAATGAGGGTTGAAAAAGAATCTGAAATCCCATGGTTTGCCCATTTTGCAAACTATCTTGCTTCAGACATTCTACAAAAAGGACTTACTTATCAGCAAAAGAAGAAATTCTTTGCAGATTTGAAGTCATATTTCTGGGAATACCCAGACCTATTTCGTGTTGGTGTGGATCAAATAATTCGCCGTTGTGTGTACGGACAAGAAGCTCAACAAATTCTTGAGCATTGCCATCAAGGGCCAACCGGCGGTCATTTCGGACCAAACCACACTGCAAGAAAAATCCTTGAATCGGGCTTTTATTGGCCCACGATCTTTAAAGATGCCCATGATTTCGTTCGGACTTGTAACGCATGCCAACGGACGGGTAACATCACGAAAAAGGATGAGATGCCTCAAACCGGCATCCAAGTTTGTGAAATCTTTGACATTTGGGGAATCGATTTCATGGGACCCTTTCTAAGTTCACATAAGTGCAAGTACATACTAGTAGCCGTTGATTATGTATCCAAGTGGGCTGAAGCAAAAGCTTTGCCTACAAATGATGCTAGGGTGGTGGTAAACTTCTTGAAAAATCTCTTCTCACGCTTTGGAATCCCAAAAGCACTCATATCTGACCGAGGAACACATTTTACCAACAACCTTCTTGAAAAGGGGTTGAAGAAGTATGGCGTAACTCATCGTTTCTCTACTCCGTACCACCCGCAAACAAGTGGTCAAGTGGAGAACACTAATCGTGCCTTAATACGCATACTTGAGAAGACGGTTAATAACAACCCTAAAATCTGGCAACGCAAGTTAGATGACGCGTTGTGGGCTTTTAGGACTGCATATAAAACACCAATAGGTACCACACCATTTAGACTTGTATACGGTAAAGCGTGTCATCTACCTGTTGAAGTTGAACACAAGGCATACTGGGCTATGAGAGAATGCAATATTGACCTTGTACAAGCCGGAGAAAATAGGTTATCACAACTTAACGAACTAGATGAATTAAGATTACAAGCCTACGAAAATTCTAAAACATATAAAGAAAAAACTAAAGTATGGCACGATGCACGATTAAAAAAGAAAGAATTTGAACAAGGGGATAAAGTATTGGTATTCCAATCACGTTTTAAGTTTTCACCTGGTAAACTTAGATCCCGATGGACTGGGCCATATATAATAAAACAGGTTTTTCCATCTGGATATGCAGAGTTGTATGGTAAAGACGGTGGAACTTTCAAAGTGAACGGACACAGACTCAAGTTATACTTTGAAGAAATCAATACTACGGAAAGAGACGAAACCACCTTCTACCCTAAGGACAAATAAATTCAGGGTAACTCTAAGGTTTTAAACTCCATTCTCGATTTTTATTCTTATCTTTAAGAGTGGGGTTAGATTGGTCTTTCCCTAGCAGACCCTAAAGAACTAGTCTTCTCCCTCCATTCTACCTTTTTAATTTCTTTTTGTTTTTATTGTGTAATTTCAAGATGCGCAGTCAGTATATCTACAACCATTTCATTTTAAAGTGCGATAAGATTTTACCGAGGGATGTGGTGTTAGATATTAAGAAAAGATGCGATAAGGCGAGGAAAGAAGAAAGACAGAAACTAAATGAGACCAACTATGCAAGAGGAAAATCTAAATCAGCTAAAAGGCGTCGAGCACGTCATTTGGGTAAATGTGTGAAATGTGGAAAACCGACTCACTCCGGAGATTGCCCAAAGAACCAAACGGACTCTAATTACGAGTACGTAACCTTATGCCAAGAAGGACCTTTAAAATGTGCAGAAGAAAACCTCTTAAACCAGCGAGGTTACGCCTACGAAGCAATGGGGAGCGAAATAATGCGACTCCACTACGAGGCGAGCCAATGAGGCTTCACTCTTTAAATCTTTTTCTTGCCAATTGTGTGTTTGTGCATTTTTTGTGTGTAATGTTTTGGTGTGTTTGGTTTGTTTTTGTTTGTTGTATATTCTATTAAAACGGTCTACCATTTAAAAGTGATGAACCTTGAGTTCAATATGTTTTTATTGAAAACGATAAATGTTAAGTGTTACAACTGAATTATCGTTTTTCAAATTGCACGAAATTTCTTGTTGGATTCATAAGATATCTGTTAAATAGTAAACCACGAAAACAAAATAAAAATTTAAAAAAAATCCTTTCTACTAAATTGAAGGTGAAACGCCTTGAGTTTAACTTGTTTCTTTGAAAATGAAAATGTTAGGTGTCACAACTGAATTTTCATTCTTCAAAATTGCACAGAATTATTTTTTGTTAAATTCTAAAAGTCTATAGTAGATTGAAAAAAAAATATACCTTTTTATCAATAACCGTAAAAATATATAACTTGTAAATCTTTGTCGTGGATAATGATAGGTTTGACGACCGAATTTATCTCTACCTAATCGATAGGAAACAAAGTTTTAAGTTTGAAAATTAGTTGATTTAGGGGTATACAAAAAATAGAGTGTATTTTAATTTGTGTAATTTTTATTTTTCATGTACTTGTTCTAAAAATTAAAAATGTTAATATTTTTAACACAAAAAAAAAATAGAGTGTTTTTATTTTATTTTAAATTTGTTTTCGAAAAACTTTAAAAACTTTAACTTTTAATGGATTGAATTTTATAAATTGAAATTAAAAATTTATAAACGGATTAAGATCAGGTGTAACAACCGAATTTCCGTTACAAATATAAATCTATAAAAGATATTTTAAAATCAATTGTTTATAAGTTAAAAAAAAAAAAAAATTACAGACAAAGCATACGCGAATCGTGACACCTATGATTTATGATTTTTGGTTTGTTTCTGTTTTGTTTTGAATCATAGAACTCAAACTTCCAAAGTTGTTGAAATAAATTGATTCATGTGGTGTTGAAAACAAGTTTGTAGGTTGAATTTAGACTCTTTGCTAACATTAACACATCCTATTGGGATGATTTTCTTGTTTTAAAATGTTATGCAGGGACCATTTAGAATGAGGGCATTTAACCAACAACAAGCACAAGATCAAGTTACCCCCGAAATGGAACAACAACTCTTGAACCTACACCCGATCCTGCAATTTCCTAACGAATTACATCAAAAGGTGCAAAAAGTTAAGGATTTACTCATTCTGGTAAATCGAACCATCTCTCCAGTTTACGTTGTTGATTGGGATCCCCTAGGAGACCCAGTCAACTTAGATACACCGATAAGGGAAATTTTAACCCAAAGTTTCACGAATGAATTTGGAGAAATCACGTATTATAATGATTTTGAGAGATTGTTTAGGTTAAATTCTCCTGTATATAGAGAATGGTGTTTAGAATTTTATTCTACCGTTAGGATGAATATACACCCGAAAAATATCGAAGATACTAGTTTCCTACAATTTCGACTGGGTGGGGTAGATAGAGAAATGTCCCTAGGTGACATGACTTTGGCTTTAGGAATTTACGACGGTAATCAGATAAATGCTCCAGGTTTTTGGGAATATATTTTTACTGGAGCTAAATATACAGGAGATTATGATTCTTTGAGCGTCTGGCGTTCTTTTTCTCAAAAGAATACATATGTAGCAGGGCAAGAATCATACCTTAAGATCACTGATGTTCGCTATCGAATAATTCATAAATTTATAGCAAACACAATTAACCAAAGGGCATTCCTTAATACAGATAAGATTAATTATGTTGACCTTTGGTATTTGGATGCAATCAGAGATAGGGATACATTTATTAGTATACCCTATGGAGTGGCCTACTTTTTGGCCCATATAGGTAAGGGTGCTCGAGGATCCAGTGACATGTCGGGAGGACACTATGTCACGTGCTTGGCAGCCTGGTTCGGTCTCGACCCGAACGAATTAGATCCTCCAATCCAGCCGATAGATCAACAGGTTCGTACTTTAGGATTGGAGGTGTATAAGACAGCTAAGGCTATACGTGTGAGGGGTGGGGTACGTAGTTTAAGGCAACAGGAAGTTGCTGCTCACGCACCTATGGAGGAGGATGATGAACCCGCGAGGGAAGCTAGGAGGAGACGCAGAGAGACAGATCAGGCTAGCTCGTCTCATACAGGTACTTCTGATTTCGATATGCTCCAAAATTCTTTTAACGCATTGAGTTTAGATGTACGTAACTCATATCAAAACTGGGGAGTGAGATCAGAAGACCAGTATACTGCTTTGTCTCGGCAATTGGGGGATATTAGGCATACCCAACTAGATCAGTATAATTTTCTGTCTAACATCCGATACGATCAAAGGGGTCAGGGAGCACAATTAGAGTGGGCGCATCATCAGGCATATTTATACGCGTCTAACCCGCAGAATTACGCACCCTCAGCCTATCCTTCATACCCCCAATGGCAGACACCCAATGACCCTCTACCTCCACCATATGACCATAACGCCGCCATAGCCGCGAGTCAGGATGCATATAGGCGTTTCTACGAGGAACAACGCCTAAACGAGCAACGGCAGCAACAGCAACAGGAAGAAGGCGAACAGGGAGGCCCGTTTTGGAATCCATTTAACTAGTTCTATTCTTTAAAACATTTTTATTTTTATGGTTTGTAATAACATAATTGTATGGTGTGTATTGATACTTTTTATACTTCTTATGTTTTATTATATATTAGTAAGAAATTAGTGTGGGGTAATATTGTTTTGTACGATTGAAGTACAACCCCATGTTTTGTATGTTTTTAACATGGTTTTGACAGGTACAGAAGAAAATGCAATTAGACGAAACGAAACATCGAATTACATTGTGATACAAACGTTGGATAAAATCATAGGTAAAACAATTTGAAAATCCAAATGGGTTAACAAAGGAAGTTCCA
The DNA here is from genome assembly GCF_046630445.1 of Rutidosis leptorrhynchoides. Taxonomy (NCBI): domain Eukaryota; kingdom Viridiplantae; phylum Streptophyta; class Magnoliopsida; order Asterales; family Asteraceae; genus Rutidosis; species Rutidosis leptorrhynchoides. The sequence continues at coordinate 124,049,925 of NC_092339.1, forward strand.
AATACTTCACACTATTTGTCCTCTCAAATTTATACATTATTATCTGATTTTATGTAATGAGGGCATTACATAATCTTAAGTGTGGGGTGGGAATATATAAATTCTCGAGAACTTATAATTTGGTGATTTTTATCAAGATTTATAAAATTTTTAAACAAATATATCAAATGAATTTTTAAGGTAACTACGAGCGATTAAAGCATAGGCGTCAAAAACCGAAATTATCGTCTCAATACATTAAAAACGCATAAGTTTATTTGTTTAAAACCTATAAAAGAAAACCAATTATAACAAGAATTTATAAAACCTTATGTTGAGAACCATATATCACATGTTTCTATGAAGTTATTGCAGATATCATTGCTTTGGAACGTATAAACCTGAATATTCCACTATTACGAGTAATAGAAGATGAATCAAGTCCATCCCGTAAGGAAGTAAAGTCTTCCAAATTGACACACTTGCTAACTTATGTTAGAAGATGTAGTCCAGAACAGCTGTAGGTTGACGAAAAATCTTGAAAAGTCATCCCTAAGATCGGTTGGAAATCCACCTAACCTCAGCATCAAACAGGGTTTTTGGTGGTCAGACTTATCCTAACCATGAGAAGGATATGTTTCGTACAATGGGGGGGCACAATGCAAATTAGCTTTTAAGACTAATGAATCTAATCCTCAGATGGATGATCTCCGTAAAGATTAACCGCATCTATGTTTGACCGCGGTCAACATACATATGCCATAACAAATTGAGGTGTGCAAACTCATGGTTCACCGATGATATTTGGACACGATATAATTTTGTTCTAAAACTTATGCTATTTTATGAATTATATTTGTGTAAAACCATTTTTTGGACATTCGGCTTCAAGTTCCATGATACTACAATCATGGGGGCGAATAGCTTGCTAATCGCCGACTGAGACTTCGGTTTTCAGTTACCCTCAACCGGAATTTGAGGTTAAAACCGGAAAACGTGTCTAGTGTAAAAACTAGCATGACATTTTATAAAATCATAAAACATTTTCACAAGGTCCAATTTTCCCTAAGGATCCAAATTTTTAAACCTTAATCACGAGTTTCATGTTTGTTTCTGTTGTCAGAATTTCGTTTCGTGTGGTGTGCGTGTGACTCAATAAAAATTGTGTAGTGTGCAAAACTTATTCCATATAGCGTGTGTTTCATTTCGTGTAGTGTGTGTTGTGTGATCTAATGTTCAATAAGGAAAAATATGTAATGTTCTAATTCTGTTCAAAGATGTAATTGCTTGAGGACAAGCAACGTTCAAGTGTGGGGTATTTTGATATTGCTCTAAACATACATATTATTCGACGCAATATCAGTTATATTTCATCAACTTTTATCATCTAAAAAGACATTCAACGTATAATATTCAAGAAAAACGACAAAAGTGGACAAGAGCTTGAAGTTTGAAGAAACGATGATAAAACGATAGTTTTAACCAAATTTATATCAAGAAACGTTTATCCGAATGAAAGTACAAGATAGATGAAGAAAAGAGTTCAAATGGAAAGTGCCAAGTCAGTACACGTCAATACGGGATCAACAAAGAACAAACGAAAAAGAAACATAAGGGAAACTGTCATTAACACATACGCGAATCGTGTAGGTCTACACGAAACGCGTAGTAATTTGTTCTTACGCGAATCGTGTAACCATACACGAAACGCGTAGTATTAGGCAGAACATAATCATTGATTCAGATAAGGGCGGCTGGCTTTTGAGTTTTAAAACAATTCTTTTGTTGAATTGTGATACAGCAAGGAACCAACTACTCCCTTCTATTCATGTTAAATACGGAGTATGTACAAGAGAGAGATATTACACAAAAATTAATATACACACATACACATTACTGTCAATTATTAGCACTCTGTATTATTTTCATTTCAGTTTCAAAGTTCAAATATTAGGATTAGTTTTAAATATTAAGGGTGTATTGTTCGTGATTAAGGGTATTATTGTACGCATGAAAGGGGTGTTATTATTGTAATTTTCCTACCGTTTGAAGTTAATGAAAGTGAAGATATTTTAGTAAGTTTACTCTGTTAAAATTAGCGTTGTTATTATGTTTGCATATCTATATTTTTATGTTTACCCTAGTATAATGAATAGCTAAATTTCCATAGTGTTTGCTTAGATGTAGAGCCCCTAGTGAAATGGATTGATATCAATTGTAAAAGTTAAAATGTAACTTTAGTATTTTTAATATTGAGCCTAGTTAAAAGAACCATTTTTATGTAATTAGGTATTTAACCCCTACCACTTAATTTATTAAATTTAAATAACGAAAGTTGTTTTTATTTACATAAATTAAGCTTCAACATTAAAATGATCTAGACGAATTTATGGATAAATTATTAACACCAATTTAGAAATAAACTTCGGTGGTTTGGGTAATATCAATAATTATATGATAGTGAAATTGTAAAAAGGGAAACCGTTACGATTTGGGTATTGGCGAAAGTCAAAACTAGGCTAGGTCTCAATTTAAATACTTAGGGAATAGTAGCTATCTAAATAGAATTCGATGAAAATTAGATTTATTTTAGTTAGTCGTAACCTTATATTTTTTCGAAAGAAAAATATAAAGTTTATTACTAAAACATTTTAAATAGGGCGTAAACTTAAAACAATCCATGGACCTAGGGGTGACACATTTAAGTAAACACTCCCATTTATCCCATTTATATTTATTATAAAAGTATTATTATTATTATTTACGAATTATTATTATAAAATATATAAGATTACATAAAAACACTCGAATCTGTATCAGACTGTTTTGTCACATCGTATATAACATACGCGAATCGTGTACTATCTACACAAAATGCGTAAGTGTAAACATATTACTGTACGATTTTAATTACACAATACGCGTAAGTTTAAATATATACGCGATACGTGTATAAATACGTGAAACGCGTATGTACAAGACACGGCTACAGTACCAGTAGGGTTAAAATTAGGGTTTTAATTATTTAATTAGTTTAAAATTAGGGTTTTAGCCTTTTTACTATTATATTTAGGTTATTACTATATAATTTATATTAGTTCTTATAAAATACTTTAATACATGTTAAATCCTAATAATTAGTGTTAATTATAATACTTTATAATTAGAAATTAGTTTACAATTAGTTAATCATTTTAATTCCTTTTAATTTGTATTAATCTTTTTAAACATGTCATTTAATTAATTTAAATAAGTTTATATTATAATTGCTCAAAACAAAATTTTAAACATATAGTTTTATTAAAAGTTACTATTTTACTAATTACCATTTAGTAATATAATTAATACATCATAATTAGTATAATTTCATTTAGTTCCTTTTTAAGTTAATTATTGTAATCTTGTAATTTTATTTAGTAAATTATTTTAAGTTATTTTCTTTTACTATTATTTTATAAATTCCTAATCCAAAACCCCCTTTAATTAAGTTTGACATCAAAGACTATTAAAAACCATTAAACACTCCATCTCCCTGTGGAAAGAATCTGATTTACCAACAAACTAAACTACATGAATAGGACTAGTTGCCTATATATGTGTGAAATCAACCTGAATTCAATAAAATACCACATATACAATAAATCAATTCGTGTAACAAAACAACTCAAATTCGTTCATAAATAAAGGTTACGTTTCGCAACATCAGCAGTGGATAACGGTTTTTGATGGTAAGTTTGTTCAACTCTCTGTAGTCAATACACAACCTAAATGTACCATCCTTCTTCTTGACAAACAAAACAGGAGCTCCCCATGGTGATGTGCTTGGTCGAATGAAACCACGTTCTAATAGTTCTTGCAGTTGGCTTTGCAGTTCTTTCATCTCGCTGGGTGCGAGTCTATAAGGAGCACTAGCTATTGGTGCAGCTCCTGGTACAAGATCTATTTGTAATTCAACAGATCGATGTGGAGGTAGTCCCGGTAATTCTTTCGGAAATACATCGGGAAATTCTTTTGTGACGGGAACATCATTGATGCTCTTTTCTTCAGTTTGTACTTTCTCGACGTGTGCTAGAACAGCATAGCAACCTTTTCTTATTAGTTTTTGTGCCTTCAAATTACTAATAAGATGTAGCTTCATGTTGCCCTTTTCTCCGTACACCATTAAGGGTTCTCCTTCTTCTCGTACAATGTGAATTGTATTTTTATAACATACGATCTCTGCTTTCACCTTCTTCAGCCAGTCCATGCCAACTATTACATCAAAACTCCCTAAGTCTACTGGTATCAATTCAATCTTAAATATTTCGCTACCCAGTTTAATTTCTCGATTCCGGCATATATTATCTGCTGAAATTAATTTACCGTTTGCTAATTCGAGTAAAAATTTACTATCCAACGGCGTCAATGGACAACTTAATTTAGCACAAAAATCTCTACTCATATAGCTTCTATCCGCACCCGAATCAAATAAAACGTAAGCAGATTTATTATCAATAAGAAACGTACCCGTAACAAGCTCCGGGTCTTCCGGTGCCTCTGCCGCATTAATATTGAAAACTCTTCCGCGGCCTTGTCCATTCGTGTTCTCTTGGTTCGGGCAATTTCTAATAATGTGGCCCGGTTTTCCACATTTATAACAAACTACATTGGCATAACTTGCTCCGACACTACTTGCTCCGCCATTACTCGTTCCGACACCATTTGTTCCTTTCGTTCTGTTAACCCCTGGTCCGTAGACCTCACACTTCGCCGCGCTATGACCATTTCTTTTACACTTGTTGCAAAATTTGGTGCAGAACCCCGAGTGATACTTTTCACACCTTTGGCATAGCTGCTTCTGATTGTTGTTGTTGTTGCGGTTGTTATTGTTGTTGGGATGATTATTGTAGTTGCTGCTGTTGTTGTTGTTGTTGTTGTTGTTGTTGTTATTGTTGTTGGGCCGTTTGTTGTAGTTGCGATTGATGTTGCGATTGTTGGGATAATTGTTGCGATTATTATTGTAATTGCTGTTGTTGTTGTTGTATTGGTGATTCTTATCACCGTTTTCCTCCCACTTTCTTTTGACTTGCTTCACATTGGCCTCTTCAGCCATCTGTTCTTTAATTCTTTCCTCAATCTGGTTCACTAGTTTGTGAGCCATTCTACATGCCTGTTGTATGGAAGCGGGCTCATGTGAACTTATATCTTCTTGGATTCTTTCCGGTAATCCTTTCACAAACGCGTCGATCTTTTCTTCCTCATCTTCGAACGCTCCCGGACACAATAGGCACAATTCTATGAATCGTCTTTCGTACGTGGTAATATCAAATCCTTGGGTTCGTAACCCACTAAGTTCTGTCTTGAGCTTATTGACCTCGGTTCTGGGACGGTACTTCTCGTTCATCAAGTGCTTGAATGCTGACCACGGTAGTGCGTACGCATCATCTTGTCCCACTTGCTCTAGATAGGTATTCCACCATGTTAACACAGAACCTGTGAAGGTATGCGTAGCGTACTTCACTTTATCCTCTTCAGTACACTTACTTATGGCAAACACCGATTCGACCTTCTCGGTCCACCGTTTCAATCCGATCGGTCCTTCGGTTCCATCAAATTCCAAAGGTTTGCAGGCAGTGAATTCTTTATAGGTGCATCCTACACGATTTCCTGTACTGCTAGATCCAAGGTTATTGTTGGTATGTAGCGCAGCCTGTACTGTGGCTATGTTTGAAGCTATAAAAGTACGGAATTCCTCTTCATTCATATTCACGGTGTGTCGAGTAGTCGGTGCCATTTACTTCAAAATAGTCAAATGGAACAAGTTAATCATATAGAATATTAAGAGTAGTTAATAGTATTTTGTAGCATAATATGAACTCATTTATAAAAGCTTTTTCTTCATATTAGCGTTTTATAAGTTTAAATTCGGGTAGTACCTACCCGTTAAGTTCATACTTAGTAGCTAATATACAATTCAACTACTACAATTCTATATGAAAAACTGATTATAATAATATTTCGCGTTCAAACTTTTATACAATATTTTACAAACTTACAACACCGCTTATTTTACATAAAGCATGAAATATAGCACACAATAACTTTGATACAAGATAGTTGTGAAGATAATTCTAGCTAGTACACAAGTCGTTCAGCAAAGGCAATAAAGACACGTAATTCATACGTCCAGAAACAAGTCATGCATTCTGGTTTTACTAGGACTACTTCCCATCCTTGGTCTTGTGGAACATAACCATTATGGCTGTTGATAAGATAGCATGTTGTAACGTCGTCAAAGGGACGAGGGTTACGTAATGACCAACAGTCTCGTAATAACCTAAAAACCTCATTTCTTACCCCAATTACCGACTCCGTCACTTGTGGGAACGTTTTGTTTAATAGTTGTAGCCCGATGTTCTTTTTCTCACTTTGGTGAGAAGTGAACATTACTAACCCGTAAGCATAGCATGCTTCTTTATGTTGCATGTTAGCCGCTTTTTCTAAATCATGAAGTCCTATATTCGGATACATTGAGTCAAAATAATTTCTTAACCCGTTGCGTAAAATAGCATTTGGGTTCCCCGCAATATATGCGTCAAAGTAAACACATCGTAACTTATGAGTTTCCCAATGTGATATCCCCCATCTTTCAAACGAAAGTCTCTTATAAACCAAGACATTCTTGGAACGTTCTTCGAATGTCTTACAAACTGATTTCGCCGTAAATAGTTGTGCCGAAGAATTCTGACCGACTCTAGACAAGATTTCATCAATCATGTCTCCGGGTAGGTCTCTTAAAATATTGGGTTGTCTATCGGTTCTGATTGACCATAATTAACCTTGGTCGGTTGGTTGAGGATTTTCTTTTACTTAACCGTTTTATTATTTCCCCCACCGGTTCTATTTCCTCCTCCGGTTCCTCCTCTTCCGGTTCTGATTCTTCTTTCGGTTCTGATTCTTCTTCCGGTTCTTCTTCGGGAACTTGTGAATCAGTCCAATATATATTCGACTCTTCGTTATTATTAGGTAAGTCAATGGGATTTGTGCTAGAGGTAGACATCTATCACACAATATCAAACATGTTAAGAGATTAATATATCACATAATATATACATGTTAATAATATATAGTTTCCAACAAAAATGTTAAGCAATCATTTTTAAAGAAAACACGGTCGAAGTCCAGACTCACTAATGCATCCTAACAAACTCGATAAGACACACTAATGCAAATTTTCTGGTTCTCTAAGACCAACGCTCGGATACCAACTGAAATGTCCCGTTCTTATTGATTAAAAACCTTCCATATTAATTGATTTCGTTGCGAGGTTTTGACCTTTATATGAGACGTTTTTCAAAGACTGCATTCATTTTTAAAACAAACCATAACCTTTATTTCATAAATAAAGGTTTAAAAAGCTTTACGTAGATTATCAAATAATGATAATCTAAAATATCCTGTTTACACACGACCATTACATAATGGTTTACAATACAAATATGTTACATCGAAATCAGTTTCTTGAATGCAGTTTTTACACAATATCATATAAACATGGACTCCAAATCTTGTCCTTATTTTAGTATGCAACAGCGGAAGCTCTTAGTATTCACCTGAGAATAAACATGCTTTAAACGTCAACAAAAATGTTGGTGAGTTATAGGTTTAACCTATATATATCAAATCGTAACAATAGACCACAAGATTTCATATTTCAATACACATCCCATACATAGAGATAAAAATCATTCATATGGTGAACACCTGGTAACCGACATTAACAAGATGCATATATAAGAATATCCCCATCATTCCGGGACACCCTTCGGATATGATATAAATTTCGAAGTACTAAAGCATCCGGTACTTTGGATGGGGTTTGTTAGGCCCAATAGATCTATCTTTAGGGTTCGCATCAATTAGGGTGTCTGTTCCCTAATTCTTAGATTACCAGACTTAATAAAAAGGGGCATATTCGATTTCGATAATTCAACCATAGAATGTAGTTTCACGTACTTGTGTCTATTTTGTAAATCATTTATAAAACCTGCATGTATTCTCATCCCAAAAATATTAGATTTTAAAAGTGGGACTATAACTCACTTTCACAGATTTTTACTTCGTTGGGAAGTAAGACTTGGCCACTGGTTGATTCACGAACCTATAACAATATATACATATATATCAAAGTATGTTCAAAATATATTTACAACACTTTTAATATATTTTGATGTTTTAAGTTTATTAAGTCAGCTGTCCTCGTTAGTAACCTACAACTAGTTGCCCACAGTTAGATGTACAGAAATAAATCGATAAATATTATCTTGAATCAATCCACGACCCATTGTATACGTATCTCATTATTGATCACAACTCAAACTATATATATTTTAGAATCAACCTCAACCCTGTAGAGCTAACTCCAACATTCACATATAGAGTGTCTATGGTTGTTCCGAAATATATATAGATGTGTCAACATGATAGGTCGAAACATTGTATACGTGTCTATGGTATCTCAAGATTACATAATATACAATACAAGTTGATTAAGTTATAGTTGGAATAGATTTGTTATCAATTTTCACGTAGCTAAAATGAGAAAAATTATCCAATCTTGTTTTACCCATAACGTCTTCATTTTAAATCCGTTTTGAGTGAATCAAATTGCTATGGTTTCATATTGAACTCTATTTTATGAATCTAAACAGAAAAAGTATAGGTTTATAGTCAGAAAAATAAGTTACAAGTCATTTTTGTAAAAGTAGTCATTTCAGTCGAAAGAACGACGTCTAGATGACCATTTTAGAAAACATACTTCCACTTTGAGTTTAACCATAATTTTTGGATATAGTTTCATGTTCATAATAAAAATCATTTTTCCAGAATAACAACTTTTAAATCAAAGTTTATCATAGTTTTTTTAATTAACTAACCCAAAACAGCCCGCGGTGTTACTATGACGGCGTAAATCCGGTTTTACGGTGTTTTTCATGTTTCCAGGTTTTAAATCATTAAGTTAGCATATCATATAGATATAGAACATGTGTTTAGTTGATTTTAAAATTCAAGTTAGAAGGATTAACTTTTATTTGCGAACAAGTTTAGAATTAACTAAACTATGTTCTAGTGATTACAAGTTTAAACCTTCGAATAAGATAGCTTTATATGTATGAATCGAATGATGTTATGAATATCATTACTACCTCAAGTTCATTGGATAAACCTACTGGAAATGAGAAAAATAGATCTAGCTTCAAAGGATCCTTGGATGGCTTGAAAGTTCTTGAAGCAGAATCATGACACGAAAACAATTTCAAGTAAGATTTCCACTCGAAATAAGATTGTTATAGTTATAGAAGTTGAATTAAAGTTTGAATATGATTATTACCTTGTATTAGAAAGATAACCTACTGTAAGTAACAAAGGTTTCGTGATCTTGGATGATTACTTGGAATGGATTTAGAAAACTTGGAAGTAAACTTGCAATCTTGGAAGTATTCTTGATTTTATGAAACTAGAACTTTTGGAATTTATGAAGAACACTTAGAACTTGAAGATAGAACTTGAGAGAGATCAATTAGATGAAGAAAATTGAAGAATGAAAGTGTTTATAGGTGTTTTTGGTCGTTGGTGTATGGATTAGATATAAAGGATATGTAATTTTGTTTTCATGTAAATAAGTCATGAATGATTACTCATATTTTTATAATTTTATGAGATATTTCATGCTAGTTGCCAAATAATGGTTCCCACATGTGTTAGGTGACTCACATGGGCTGCTAAGAGCTGATCATTGGAGTGTATATACTAATAGTACATACATCTAAAAGCTGTGTATTGTACGAGTACGAATACGGGTGCATACGAGTAGAATTGTTGATGAAACTGAACGAGGATGTAATTGTAAGCATTTTTGTTAAGTAGGAGTATTTTGATAAGTGTCTTGAAGTCTTTCAAAAGTGTATGAATACATATTAAAACACTACATGTATATACATTTTAACTGAGTCGTTAAGTCATTGTTAGTCGTTACATGTAAACGTTGTTTTGAAACCTTTAGGTTAACGATCTTGTTGAATGTTATTAACCCATTGTTTATAAAAACAAATGAGATGTTAAATTGTTATGTTATCATGATATTATGATATATAATATATCTTAGTATGATATATATACAGTTAAATGTCGTTACAACGATAATCGTTACATATATGTCTCGTTTCGAAATCATTAAGTTAGTAGTCTTATTTTTACATATGTATTTCATTGTTAATACACTTAATAATATATTTACTTATCATTTAACATAATTAACCAAGTGTATCAATATCTTAATATGATTCATATGTACCTAGTAAGACGTTGTTATAACGATAATCGTTATATATATCGTTTTCGAGTTTCTTAAATTAATAGTCTCATTTTTATGTATATAACTCATTGTTAAAATACCTAATGAGATACATACTTATAATAAAATCATGTTAACTATATATATAACCATATATATGTCATCGTATAGTTTTTACAAGTTTTAACGTTCGTGAATCACCGGTCAACTTGGGTGGTCAATTGTCTATATGAAACCTATTTCAATTAATCAAGTCTTAACAAGTTTGATTGCTTACCATGTTGGAAACACTTAATCATGTAAATAAAAATTTCATTTAATATATATATAAACATGGAAAAGTTCGGGTCACTACACCGTCGTCGACACCCTCCAGTGACTCTGGCGCTTCGTCCTCTAGAACCAGTAGCCATGCACCCGACCTAGTGGTCACCTCAGACGGAGCCGAGGACCTATAGGAGATTCCAGCTCCACTTGTCCCAGGACCCTCGGAGCCACAGCACCATTCCGGTGGTGCTGCGATTCCCGCAGAACTTGGGGAAGGTTCGGTCCGTAATGAGCATAACCATTGGTGCCGACGCCTTCCTGACGGACGTCTCGTGCCGATCCCTCCTTTCAGATACCGACTGATGATAGCCGGCCGAGCAGAGCCACCCATGCAGCCACCCCAGATGATTCCGACGACTCATCATCTGACGACTCATCCTCTGATGACTCCAGTGACGAGGATTCCGACGAGGATCCCGAGGAAGCACCCGTGCAGCCACCCTCTACCCCACCGAAGAAGCGGTATTGTTTCGATGGTACTGTTATTCCTGGGGTTAACGGAGGGAGATCGTCCGTTAACGCACATGGATTGAGGACTAGAGTTACCGCCCGTAAGCGGCTTGTGCCGTATCCTGCTGATCCCTTCATCCGTAAGCCTTACTGCTATGCACCATCTACTTCTGCAGCCAGACCATCTGCACCACCAGCACCACCTGTACTGACTGCACCGCACGCCCCACTATCTCCCTCTGTCGAGGAACTGACGAGGGAAGTGGCGATCCTCCGTGCTCAGGTCACTGAGCTCGAGGACCAGATGTCCCACGTAATGGACATCCTACACCCACCATCACCATAGGACATTTGTATTAGATTTTATTATGTAATCTCATTTGTATTTTTATGTTTTATTTATGTATTGTACTAACCTATGCGGAGGTATGCAACTTATTATTAATGAATGGAGCTTTGTGTTGTTTAATTCTTGCACGGTGTTCTATTTACGTTACCGTATGATGATTTCGTGGTATCTGTATCTAGTTGCATTACTTAATTAACATGTGATGTGTTGATTCCATGTTGGTTACCATATACTGTATTACTATTATTTGAATACTGGATTTTGATTGAGTCAAAATTTTTATTTAGAACATCAATGGCCAACGGAAGATCAACGCCAACCACAGCACAGATTGAGGAAATGATAGCAGAACGTGTGGCCGCAGCTTTAGCGAAAAGGAACCCCCAAGCTCCACCAGTTAACCAGCCCATTCGTAATGGGTGCACATACAAAGAGTTTCAAAGCTGCAAGCCTCACAACTTTATTGGTACTGAGGGGCCGGTTGGTCTCACTAGGTGGTTTGAGAAATTAGAATATGTGTACCGTGTTAGTAACTGCTCAGAGACGGATAAAACCAAGTATGCCTCGTGTACGCTGTTGGATGGTGCACTAACCTGGTGGAACACACTGGCTCAAGCAAAGGGCATTGATGAGGCGTATGCTACGCCGTGGGAAGAATTCAAGGGGGCCGTGATTGAAGAGTACTGTCCCTGAACAGAGATCCAGAAAATGGAGATTGAGTTTGGGCAGTTGAAGGTTGTGGGAAATGATCTCGATGGTTACAACCATAGGTATCTGGAATTAGCCCTGATGTGTCCTACCATGGTTACCCCGGAGTTTAAGCGCATGGAAAGGTACTTGTGGGGATTTCCTAAGTCCATTAAGGGAAATGTCACCTCATCTAAGCCACCAAACGTCCTGGAAGCAATGCGCATGGCGCACACCTTAATGAACCAAATTATCAGCGATGAACCAGAAAAGGCAAAATCCGAATCGGGGACTAGCAGTGAGAAGCATAAGTGGAACAACAACAAGGGGAGAACCTATGATCAAACTCCCGCAAAGAGGCACAACGATGGGAGGAACCCCAACCTGAATACTGGCTTAAACCCCAACTACAAGGGTACTCTACCACAGTGCATGAGGTGCTACAAGCACCATACCGGGTACTGTAATGTTGTTTGTGAAAAATGTAAAAAGACCGGGCATATTGGCAGAGACTGCAAGATCACCACCATGACTGGGAAGCCGAACCCTACTGGACCGAGAAAGTGCTATGAATGCGGACAGACGGGCCACTTCAGAAATGAATGTCCCAACAAGCGAAAGGACAGCAGACGACCGCGTGGCAGAGCTTTCAATGTAAACGCAAGGGATGCCCGTGAGAACCCCGACTTGGTCACAGGTATATTCACTATCAACAATTTATTAGCTTATGTTCTATTTGATACTGGTGCCGATAGAAGTTATGTATGTAGACACTTTTGCTCTAAGATAAATTAGTCGTTAGTTCCTTTAAAGGAGAGTATGCTTGTAGAGGTAGCCAATGGAAAACTTGAGAAAGTTGACCAAATTAGCTAAGGATCTATTATCAACATAGCTGGTGTAGACTTCGAGATTGACTTGATACCCATTAAGTTGGGAAGCTTTGATGTTATTGTCGGTATGGACTAGTTGACCAAGATAAAGGCTGACATTATCTGTGGAGATAAAGCTCTTCGTATACCACACGGAGACGGTGAGCCACTGATTATTTACGGAGAGAGATGTAGCTCGAAACTGAATCTCATTAGCTGCATGAAAGCGTAAAAGATCATGAAGAAAGGACGTCTTGCTGTTTTAGCACATGTGAAAACGTTAGAAACTGAGGTGAAGAGCGTGGATGACGTACGAATTGTGAATGAATTTTCTGATATCTTTCTGGAAGAATTGCCTGGATTACCGCCACCGAGAGCAGTGGAGTTTTAGATCGATTTAGTGTCAGGGGCTGCACCTGTAGCTCACGCACCTTATCGACTCGCACCTTCCGAAATTCAAGAGTTGCAGAGTCAATTACAAGAACTGCTAGACCGTGGATTTATCCAACCAAGTTTCTCGCCTTGGGGCGCACCTATTTTATTTGTGAAGAAGAAGGATGGATCATTCCGCATGTGTATCGACTACCGTGAACTCAACAAATTGACGATCAAGAATCGGTATCCTCTTTCCCGAATTGACGATTTTTTTGATCAACTACAAGGATCAATCGTTTACTCTAAGATCGATTTGCGATCCGATTATCACCAATTGTGGGTGAAAGAGAGCGATGTGATGAAGACTGCATTCAGAACTCGTTATGGTCATTATTAGTTTCTCGTGATGCCATTCGGTTTAACCAACGCACCTGCTGTATTCACGGATCTCATGAATCGTGTTTGCAAGCTATACCTGGATAAGTTCGTTATCGTCTTCATATATGATATCCTCATCTACTCCAAAAGCGAAGAAGAGCATGAGCAACATCTTCGTCTAGTGCTTGAACTCTTGAGACAAGAGCAACCTTATGCAAAATTCTCCAAGTGTGAGTTTTGGTTGAAGGAAGTCCAATTTCTGGGTCATGTTGTGAGTGATCAAGGTATCAAAGTTGATCCCGCAAAGATCGAAGCTATCAGCAAATGGGAAACCCCCACTACTCAAACTCATATCCGCCAATTTTTAGGCCTCGCCGGTTACTACAGAAGATTTATTGAAGGTTTCTCTCTGATTGCGCGTCCTTTGACCGCGCTGACTCACAAAGGGAAGAAGTTCGCTTGGGAACCCGAACAGGAATCTGCATTTCAAACTTTGAAAAAGAAGTTAACCACCGCACCTATCTTATCACTTCCTAAAGGCAGTGACGATTTCTTCGTTTATTGCGATGCTTCGAAAAGTGGTTTTGGTTGTGTAGTGATGCAACGAACAAAGGTTATCGCTTATGCCTCTCGTCAACTGAAGATTCACGAACAAAATTTCACTACGCACGATCTCGAGCTTGGAGCCGTTGTCTTTGCATTAAAGCTGTGGAGACACTATCTTTATGGAACTAAGAGCACTATTTTCACCGATCATAAAAGCCTCCAACACATCTTCGATCAGAAGCAACTGAATATGAGACAGCGTCGATGGATCGAGACGCTGAATGACTAAGATTGTGAACTTCGTTATCACCCTGGCAAGGCAAATGTTGTAGCTGACGCTTTAAGTCGAAAGGAGAGGATGACACCTCTTCGTGTTTGGGCACTGAACATCACCATTCATTCGAACCTCAATAGCCAGATCCGAGCAGCCCAAGATGAGGCTCTCAAGGAGGAGAATATATCTCATGAATACTTGAACATTCTGGTCTCTCGATTCGAAGTTAAGGAGACTGGACTCCGATGCTATGCCGGAAGAATTTGGGTACCTCGATATGGAGATCTACGGAGTCTTATACTTGATGAAGCCCATAAGTTGAGATATTCGATTCATCCCGGAGTGGGCAAAATGTACCACGATCTCAAGGAACAGTACTGGTGGCCCAATCTTAAGAAGGACGTTGCAACGTATGTTGTTAAGTGTTTGACTTGCTCGAAAGTTAAGGCCGAACATCAGAAGCCCTCTGGGTTACTTCAGCAACCGAAAATCCCGCAATGGAAGTGGGAAAGGATAACAATGGATTTCATTACGAAGTTAAGAAAGACGGTGGGAGGATACGATACCATCTGGGTTATCGTTGACCGTTTTACCAAATCTGCACACTTTTTAGCCATGAAGGAAACTGATATATATATATATATATATATATATATATATATATATATATATATATATATATATATATATACACACACATAAAAGAGGTTGTATCTCGTCATGATATGCCCTTATCGATCATCTCAGATCGCGATCCCCGTTTTGCTTCCAGATTTTGGCGTTCTTTGCAAGAAGCCTTGGGAACCCGTCTCGACATGAGTACTACGTATCACCCACAGACCGACGGACAAAGCGAACGCACGATTCAGACTTTGGAGGACATGTTGCGTGCTTGTGTCATTGATTTTGGAAAGGCTTGGGAAAGGCATTTACCGCTAGCCGAATTCTCTTACAACAACAGTTATCATTCGAGTATTAATGCCGCACCTTTTGAAGCGTTGTATGGCCGCAAGTGCCGATCTCCTATTTGTTGGGCCGATGTAGGCAAAACGCAAATCACCGGACCCGAGATAGTCCATGAAACAACTGAGAAGATCGTCCAAATTCAAGCGAGACTCAAGACGGCCCGTGATCGTCAAAAGAGTTATGCCGACCTTAAACGTAAGGACTTTGAATTCAACGTAGGTGATCGTGTAATGTTGAAGGTCGGGCCTCGGAAAGGTGTGATCCGTTTTGAAAAACGCGGAAAGTTAAACCCGCGATACATTGGTCCTTTTGAAATCTTGGAGTGTGTTGGACCCGTTGCTTACCGTTTGGATCTTCCAACACAATTGAGCTCAGTTCATCCTACCTTTCATGTATCGAATTTGAAGAAGTGTCTTGCTGAACCAGAACATGTCATACCATTGGAGGAACTTACGATTGACGACAAACTCCACTTCGTGGAAGAGCCTGTCGAAATTATGGACCGTGAGGTCAAAACTTTGAAACACAACAAGATTCCAATCGTTCGAGTACGATGGAATGCCAAACGAGGACCTGAGTTTACCTGGGAACGAGAGGATCAAATGATGCAGAAGTATCCTCACCTTTTCCCGACTCCTCCATCTACCTCAGCTTAAAATTTCAGGACGAAATTTTCTTTAACAGGTGGGTAATGTAACAACCCGGAATTTTCCAACGTTTATTCATTAATAATTATTATTAATACATGCGTTTTAATGAATGTATTTTTAAACATTTACTTGTTATCGTATTTGACTTTGCATGTCCCGACTCGTCTTTGTGACACACGTACTTTTCACGAATAATATTTTCGAATATTATTTACATTCATGATTAATTATTATTAATCATTTTAATTAACTAATGCATGTGGTTAATTACATGGGCTTTATTTAATTAATTGTTACATACTTAGACTTGGGCTTTTATTAATGGATTCATGTTAATGGACTTGGAAGCTAACTCTACTTCTCTTGATGGACTATTAGGAGCCCAACATTATGTTAATGACTTATTAAGCTTAATCAAGGAGTAACTAGTTCATGAGGAATCTTGTTACATGCACACTTACACCATTTTCTCATACCAATTTTCTTTAATACCATTCTAAGCATACACCATTCTCCCATGTTTGAAAGCAAGCATTTGACCCTTCCTCTTTGGCCAAGAAAACCGTAGTTTTTGAAGGGATGGGAGGGAATTTTTATTTCCAATTTTTGTTACATATTACTAGCATTTTACTTCACTTTTACACACACTCCATTTTACTACTTTACTTTCTCTCATTTTTCTCTCAACTTGTAAGTAACATGTTCTAGTTTTTCTCTTCTTTTTCTCTCTTAAAAACTGCCACATTCATCATCATATTACTAGTATCATTACTTGTTCTTGTTTAATGTTTACTTACTAGTTGTTTGTTGTTGTTAAAGATAAAGTTTTCTAACTTGTATCTTCATCTAATCTTGGTTACTTCCATCTTTTTTTTTATGAAGAACCAAGATCAAGAGCCTAAACTTTCTAGTTTATGGTTCTACACTTAATGTTTTAAAAGATTTAAAGTTCATGAGTTTTAAAATCATACTTGTATTCATGTTTGTAAACTTAAGGTTTACATTCTTAAAAGATCAACGTCTTGGCTTGAATCTTTCTAAGTATGAACAACCATGAACTTATTACTTGTAGATTTAATTTATTTCTTCATTTTATGTACTTTAAAGTTGTGATGTTGTTAAATTGGTCAAGTATTACTAGTTAATCTTGATCTCATTTTTCTTGAACTAAAAGTTAACTTTATAAGTTCAAGAACATGGAAGTATAACTTTCTAGTTATAACTTCATATACTTATGTTGGATCTAAGTTTATATAACTTATGGTCTTCTAATTTTGTTGTAAATAAGAGCTTACAATCTTACATACATTATTCAAGTTAAAAATCTAAGTTTCATAACTTATGGTTTCATTAAAGTGTAGATCCAAGTTTTGTAACTTAGGATCTAACTTAAGAACACTAGATTTAGACTTTCTAGTCTAGGATCTTTAAGATCTAGCTAAGATCTAAGTTCTACAACTTATGATCTTGATTATTTAGTTTACTTTCAAGTTTGTAGCTTAATATTACTTTTGTAACTTATGTATGTGTCGGATCTAAGATCTTGATGTAACTTTGGTTCATCAAACTACATACAACTCTTAAGTGAGTTGTGCAACTTATCTTAGACTTACACTAGTGTTATGATGGTCAAACCTTGGTTAAGATGGTGCAAACTCATCAAAGAGTTGTACACTTGGAGCTATACGCATCAAGGATGAGAACCGTGATGAGCATCAAGCACCAAGAACCCACCGGAACACATTTCTTCTGTTTCTGGAACTGATCAGACTACCTGGGCTACTGGAAAGTTGATTTGCAGTTAGTTCAGTTCGAGTAGATGAGTTTCCGTTTAGACCTCCTCTTAATCCGATTACGGTTTAGGATCTATGGCCTCCCGAAAGTCACTACACCCTATTAACTTTGTGCTAAAATTTCTGACCTACTCACACTTAAACTGTCACCACGGTCAAATGAAGATGAGTTTGGTTCTGAAAATTGGTCAGCCTCTAGGGAACTCATATACGGAGCCATGGCCACTAGTCTCATCTCATTTTAGTTCGTATAGAGGTTGTGGCGACTGAACGAAGTCAGCCTTTGTTTCAAACCATAGTCTTGACTTAAAACTTACTTTACACTTTTTGTTTAATGATGAATGATGATGGTACTTAAGACCTAATTTACATACTTTTAAACCTTTGGGAACGATTTACTGACTTAGTAACTTTTGACTTAGGTTGAGGACCTTTCGGACCAACCACTTGCTTACTATTCCCGCGTATCGACTTTTACTACTTTCCACTGTGAGTTATAGCATCCCTTTTTACTTTAACTATTTTGGGAACTGAGAATACATGCGCATTTTACGTTTTACATACTAGGCACGAGTACTTAAAATTTATATATGTGTGGGTTATACAATTACATAAACTTTCCCCTTAGCTCGGTAACGTTTAGTCATTGGTCTTTGAACCGGTGAACGCGAATCTTAGATATGGATCCATAGGGTTTGACATCCCCACTCGGGCTATTAGCGCTAGCATTTAACGGGTATTTAATACTTCGTAAATATACGCACTCGCTAAGTGTACTTTTAGGGGGTGATAAATGTTAAGTTAGTTACCAAGTGCCCACGGTTATACATATACTTTTCATACTGTTTTGAAACGCTGTTGAAGCACTAAAATCTCGTGGCCTACCTTACATTATTGTTATACTTAAACTATAGCTCACCAACCTTTGTGTTGACGTTTTTAAGCATTTTTATCTCAGGTGCTTAAGGTTTGCTTGCTTCCGCTGTACTAGTCATGCTTTGTAGACACCCGCTGCGCTTATTAGAGATGTCACCGCATGAAACGTTTATTTTGCATTCAAACAATATTACTTTTGAAATGATGTATTTGTAACGACCTGTGGGTCATGTACTATTATTGCTTGCTATTCGTAGAAGCATACTTTTGGTTGTTAAACATTTGACGTTGGTTAAAACGTCACCTTTTATCATGAATGCAAACTTATTTTGAAACCGCATATAGTATTTGACCTTGTAATGATCCTGTTGTTGATGATTCGTACACGATGGTTTTGTACGGGGCATCACAGATCATAAACAAACATAATAAATAATCTGAATAAGAATGTAAATTTAAAACGATCTAACCAAATTGAAGGTTGAATCTGACTTGTGTTTGACACAATTCCCTAAAATATATTCTTCGTATGTTCCCAGGGTACACCAATACGAAGCAGCGTACTGCCAAACTTGAAATATTGCCTGAAAGATAACCGGAATGGAGAGACCATGTTGCGGCTAAGAGGAAAATATAATCGTGCTTGAGCTTTTAGTTTTCGGTGTGTCTTTCTACAAACCTATAGGCATCTATTTATAGTGGAAGCTAATACCTTAGATTTATTCCCACCTTCGATGTAGGACAAGTGCCAAAATCTTCTAGATTTTGCACAAAACTAGCAAGTTTGAGATTCGATATCTCATTCACCTTTAATCTGTTTTGGACATGCTTTAGCTCATTGTAAAGCCCGCTTTAGAGGTTACAAAACCCCACTAACTAGTCGCTATTATATAATACTCCATCATATACTAAATTGTGTCCAAATAGTGAAAACACACTTTTTAATATTATTTTTCCAACAATCCCCCACATGAATGAAAATCGATCTCAGAAACAACAATATTCCCATTAAGTTTCAACAGTTGAATCTTAGATACGATAGGGTGTTACCCTTTCAACATTCACTTATAAAACGCACTTAGTCTATTGGCTCTTAGTAGATGGCAAAGTTTTTGAACTCGTCTGTCATTTGTGATGGGGACAATACGCTTCACACAAGACTCTCCCTGACAAATTCAAGTCCTCATAGTTCTGTTCGTTATGGTCATGAACATTAGTCTGGTTCTGCGAGAGCTTATCAAGTATTATGCCCCAACAATACCCTTCGAAGCGACCCAACTTCTTTCTCACATAGGTTATTTACCACCGAATGACTACTGATTAACTACACAAGTTTATCTCAGTTGAATCATTAAAATCCATAGGCTTATCCTCTTACTTGTCACTTTTAGGAATGGACTCAGAAGTCTACTTTTAATTAGTAAACTCCCTTTGAAAGGTGTAGGGTTTGCTAGTTTAGTAATTAACCCCCCCACAGTGACTTCACTAGTTCATACAATTAGGTTCTCCTATTGAACTCAGATCTTGAGATCTCTAGTCAACTTAGTTAGGTTTTCCTTCATACAAATTTTTTATATTCAAGGGCTTCAGTCCCAATCCCATGCACGACTTATACACTAACTCTCTGCTTAAGCCTTTTGTCAACGGATCCTCAATATTATCCTTTGACTTCACATAGTTAATAGTAATAATTATTGTAGAGATTAGTTGTCGTAGTGTATTATGTCTATGTTGTATATGTCTATTCTTACTATGATACATTGTCTATACTTATGTATACTTAAAAGAATACAAAATCTTGAACCACTATCTTCAACCACTGTCACACCCCCAAATAGGGCCAGGGGTATTTGTGACCATTCATATCATAACACAGTTGTATAAACGAGAACGACTCTATATGAGACGTTTTGAATAAAACCTTTATTAATAAAAATAGCAGAAGCATTAAGAGTATTTACATCAATTCCAAACTGAAATAGTAATAGTTTTAAAATGCAAAGTAAATGTATTGAAATGAAGACTCCATGCAGCAGCATTCAATTCATCAAGTAGCAGTCATAGCAATCATCTTATTCGTCACCTGAGACAAAACATGCTTAAAGTGTCAACCAAAAAGGTTGAGTGAAGTTCATAGGTTTATATAATATGCATTTGACCACAAGATTTAGTTTAAAGTTGATTGATACTAAATATATCAATCTAAAAGTGTTGCTGCAGTTTGTAATATCGCGACTAAACAAAAGTTACCTCGTGACACCTTGTACAGTCAGTGTCGTTGAATCATTATTATGTAACTAAAGACCAACGGTCAGATGGTTAGAGACGTTACTCTCAATAGGCCTATTCACAATAATTAAGGTTGCCATTTATACGCAGTTTGCATGACAAAGCAATACAGCATAATAACATTTGAGTACTTGTGTCTAAACATAAAATAGTTATAAAGCAAGCATGTGTCTCACCCCAAAAGTTATAAACAGTTAAGTAAATAGTAAAAGTGGGGCTATGAAAATCACCTTAAATTAGCCCGCAAAGATTTCACAAGGAAGTAGCTGTAATTGAAGTAGACCGAAAATCTCAACCTAAAGATAATAGTTGGTCGTTAGTTGACTAAGCAACAAAGTATTTGGGTATAATTATTCGTTTGTTCGGAGGATTACTATTAATAGTAAATTTTCCTTTTAAGGAAGGTTTCTATTTTTTTGGAAAGTTTGTAAGCACGTCATTAGATAAACTTTCGATTACAAACTTCCAATTCGTAATGGCCTATTCAGGTCTAGGGGCTTGAGCTATAGGATCCTTTAAATCGGAAAATCCAAACCCTTCCATCCTAGAGTTTCGTAGACGCCACCCGTCAAGAAAGTTCAATGATCAAAAATAAATCCAATACGTTTATTTGTTCGTGAAAATATTTACTCCCAAATATTTTACGAAAGTATAATATTAGTCGTATATTAGAAATCGCGCGTATAGGAATACGACACTTTAAATATTTTACTTATACAATATGTTATGATAGTTTGAATATATAAGTTTTTATATTATTATTTACTAATTTTTAAATTAAAATAATATTTGATTAATACTTATATTATATATATATATATATATATATATATATATATATATATATATATATATATATATATATATATATATATATATATATATTGAATTTGTTTTTATTAAACATATAAATTGTAAATAAATGTAAATAATGTTCAAAAATTCATACAGCTTAGTAGAAATATTCTATAATGTAATTAGGTATTTTATAAGTAATATAATATGTTAGTGACAATTTTTAATAATTAAAATCGATTTATTAAATTTTATTATGTTTCGCATGAATATAATAACAAATAAATTATAAATTCGATTTAAATACATATAAAAATTATTTTTGATCAGAATAATATCATATTAAGGTTAGGAAACCTCTAAAATTATTTTATTTGATTTTTTCTCTAATTATTCCTTATATATATCGTATATACATTTATATATTCATTAATTCGATTTTAATTACAAAATAAATATAATTCTGAAATATTAATCCATAAAAATATTTTTATAATTTCCAGTAATATTTAATACTAATTATAATTATAACATGTTATATATATTTGTTTCAATTATAATTAATTTATAACATTATTTACATATTTCGGTAAAAAAAATAAACTGAAATAAATAAATAAAAAGAAAGAAAAGAATACTTACAAGAAGTAGTTCTTCAAAGAGAGAAATGAAGGTTTCAGGTGCAAGTTTAAATGAAGAAATGATGGGCTATTTATACTTGAAAAAAATTAGGTAAAAAGAATAAAATAATTAAAAGAAATAAAAAGAGAAAAATATTTTAAGTCTTAGTTGGTTTGATAATGGGATTTTAAAAATTAAAAGTATTAAATTTTAGGTCATGAAATAAAATAACAAAAGTGTTTTTCCATTAACATTTTAAAATAAAAAGCAAAAGTAGTTTATTACTTTATAAAAAAATAAATATATTCTTTTTTAAAAAAATGGGCCGTCCCTTTTTTTAATTTTATATATTATTATTATTTTTTCCTTTTTTTTAAGAGAATCTTGATCCAAATATTTATTTGTCATTACATATATATATATATATATATATATATATATATATATATATATATATATATATATATATATATATATATATATTTGTTTTTTTTTAATATTTATAATTTAATCCTAATCATTTTTAATATTTCAAGTTTTATAATTTATATATTGGACATTATATACTAATTATAAAGTTAATTATTTAACTTTATATATAGTTTCGTACCGGGTTTTTATATACTTTCATATAATATTAATAGTTAATAGTTAATATAATTTACTTAATATTAAGGTTAGGGTTTGAGTTATCGACTGAAAATTCATCATCCGGTCAACGTTCATTAAATAATCATTGATTGCGTTTTAATAACAACCCTAACGTTAGGGGTAAAATAGTTAATTCAAAGTGAAAAAGTGAGGGTTGTTATAACCACCGACAACCACTTCCAACCATCACCTCCGACTACCTCCAACCACCTCCGACATATACCTCCGCCATCCGAATCCGCCCTTAATCTATACCATCCACCACCGCCATCCAGCACCCCTATCCACTACCACCGACATCCACCAACACTGTCTGTTGGTTTTGCTTTTTGTTTTTCCGACCACCATGAACTCTGACGACCACAATAAACTCAAGGTGCTTCATTTTTCAGAACATTACTCTAAAATACATGTAATTCGTGCATATTTTGTTGTACTTTGTGTACGTTTTGTTGTACCATGTAACCCAGGAATGTAAACAAAAGTCGCTAGATGTCACAGGGCTGGTGGGGGCGCGTGTCACGTCCGTTTATGCTCGGATTTTTACTATGTTGAGCTTGAAAATTTGACTGTGGTGGTGTATGTGTTAGTTTTGCCAGTAGTAAAAAATAGTGAGAAAAATGTGAGAGGGGGACGAAAGAAGAGATGAGGAAGATGGCACGATGAAGTGAAATGAAATGCCGTGAAAAAAAGCCTGAACTGAGTCTTGAATCAAAGGAAAATCTTTTAAAAAATAGTACAAAGTATAAACCCGTATAAAAGGGACGTTTGAAAAATTACCTTTTTTAGACCCATTTTTAGAACCGTATATGAAAAATTATTCAACTAATGGGAAAGACACAAAAGATAAAGATATGTCTTTAGATGGGTAGATTGGACTATAATGGATACGGATTACAGTTTATACTAATAGAGGAGTTGAAATGCATTAGTTATTAACTAGTTATTGAACCCTCGCTTCGTGCTGGGGTTCGATTTTTAATGTATTTTATTGCGTTTAGTTAAATTATTTTGTGGTTAACGATGATGTCGTTGAAGCGCAACTCGAGTCGAACTAAAAGGTATAACCCGTGAGAGATTTAAATGTTATTTTAAATTAACAATATATGTACATCTCCGCGTTTCGCTATGGAATTGTCGACTTTTAAAAATTTAACGCAAAATCAACGTGTGTGAAAAGTACACCATATATTTAGCGTTTTTTAAAAAGCGTCCATTTTGCGTATAGCTAGTGACATTGTGTTCCTAAAATTATTTCGAGTTTAACGATGGTGTCGGAAAAATTTAACTCGTTGCGAGCGAGAAGATATGACCCGTTGAATATTTGGGTGGAGTTTATTTAAGATTTTTTATGAAAATGATTATTTGACACTTTACCTCCTGTTTGGGGGGAGGGGGGGCGATTTGATTTTTTCAAAAAAGTGTGGGGCCTTTGTTGGTAAAATGAAATTTAGTTAAAATTAAAAAAAAAAAAAAAGTGAAAAGTCGAAAATGCCTCTGGTACTATTAATAACTTTTGTCTATTAGTTAATATGTAAATATATGCATTTATTTAATAAAATTAACTTTGATTTTTTAGTTCTTTTATAATTTAGTAACTTGTTTTTTTTTTTTTTTTTTTTTTTTTTTTTTGTAACCAAGGTATCCAACATTTTTTTTTAACTGATTAATCCCAGGGCGACTACCCGCTTTGCGATTAACCCGGAGTCATTGCAGGCGAACCTCCGTAGCCATGAAGGAGAATAACTTTGTGGGTGCAAGGAATTGAACCCTTGACCTCCACATTGGAAGGTCAGGGTCTTACCATGCCACCACTCCGTAGAAAGATTTTTTATAATCTTAAATGAGCTAATCGAGCTTGAGTTCAAATTAAATACTACTCTGTATTGTCCTACATATGATAAAAATTTCAGTTACAACTCAACAAATAGCAATTTTGAATTCGGACACTGAAAAAGTATCCGATTTCTAACCCGGATAAAATATGAGTTTTATTATCGACTTCAAGTCGAGTTCGAATTGAGTCAAAGTCAAACAAATCGAGCTTAAATTCTTATTGCTCGACTCGAATTCAGTTCGTTAATGTTCTTAATTAGTATCCACTAGGATACATTGAGGTTCATTGTGAATGACTAAATTTATATCTTTGTGATAAATAAACCTAGCCTAACAAATGCAAAAGTTTTTGTGACTGGAATTAGGTGTTTGATTTTAGAAATATTATATCATAGATAGATTGGAATTTGTTATGTTTAAAAGTGAAGAAATTAAGGCTTATGAATATTAGTAAGGATGAAGATGGAGGTGACGAAAAGGAACGAAGAAACAACGAAAATACTCTCACGTTTGTTACGTGATTGAATTTAACGAATTTTTAACGTTTACTAGCGAAAGAGATGAATAACTTAGTGAAAACTTGGGTGAAGTCACTCCACCTTATTTTATTAGTGAAACCTAATAACCTATGCAATATGATTATATATCAAAAAGACCATCAGCCTAATTTTTTCTTGCAATACATAGTAAGTGGAATATTTGGGGATTGACATTAAAAAAGTTATCAACTGCAAGGGGAAAAACTATAGTAGTACTAAGTTTACTTTAAAAAACCATCAATCATTTCTGAACATGTTTTGTATTTTTATATATTATTATTAAATTATTTGATTTTCTTTCTCTTTCACTTCCCTGACATCACACCACTCTTTCTCTCTCTTTCTATAATAACAAATGATCTTATCTCAATAATTCCATTATATCATAATTTTACATATTCTGCCCTCTCATCTTTCTCACCATATTTGGCAAAAGCCTAAAAACACAATCTGTCTCCATATCTAACATTCATATTCATATATAATCAATTACAAGTAGTTTAACTACTTCACTCCACTAGTTCACTCAACTTCAGGTATATATATTATCTTCTGAATTCTTTCTATATTTTCTTAAATAATTGCTTGATGATTCTTTTTAAACTTTATTATTCATATTCATAGTGTTTGGTTAACTTTACTTTTTTTTTTATAGATAGTTTTTTGTTGTTGCTCATTAGGATTTGGATGCCTATTTATATTTTAGAATGAGTGATTAATGTTACTAGCTGTTGATGAACAGAATCACTGTAGTAAGTGTTGACATTTTAATAATTTTGGGGATTTAAGTGCTTGGTTATACTGTAGAATATATATCTACTACTCCGTATAAAGTGTACTTGCAAATTTCTATTTCTAATAATAATACTGTATACAAAGTACACTTTGTAGATCTGTAAACTTTTTAATGAAAGTCCATTCTATTTATAAAATTTTGCAAGTTGTTTTGATGTTGGTTGTTTATTTAATTCTTGTTCTTTTGTGAAAATGAGTTTTCAAAGGATTTTCATTAATTCATTTGGCATTTAGGTAATTTGAACATACATCAAGTTTGTTATTCAGATTGTTCAACACATAAAACAAACAACAAATATTCATCTACGACTTACTCGAATGGAAAGAAAAACATAACAGACCCCTTGGTACCAACAAATCATAACTTTCTAATAAGTTCCAATGACATCATAAAGTCAATTGGCATGCCGAATGTCAAAACATATGACTGTTTTATGTCCAAAACAAGATTGTATAACTTTAACATCTTGCAACCAGTGGCGGTAGCAGAATTCTTTTTTCACCGGGGCAAAAAAAAAAATTAAAACCGTAGCAATTTTTTGGGCAAAATATGGAGGTTTTTAGGCAAATTTTGGAGGTTTTTGGACAAAATTTGAAGGTTGTGAGCAAAATTTGAAGGTTTTGGGGTAAAATTTGGAGATTTTTTGGCAAAATGTGAAGGTTTTGGGGCAAAATATTTAAGTTTTGGGAAGAAAAAAAAAATTCCACCGGGGACAAAGTCGAAAAATCCAAAAATTTTACACTGAAAATCGCAAATCCACTGGGGCGCGGCTACCCCGCTTGTCCCTTTATAAAACCGCCCATGCTTGCAACGGAAGGTGCTTAGTAGAAAACTTTGCAATGTCGGTATAAATGTTGCGCTTTCCCAACTTTCATGTTTTGTTGTTGTTTTAATCCGGCTCACCGGATACAAAACTAAAGCAACATATTTACTCCTACACACACACATATTTCACTTCCAGAATTCAAAGTTGATTCAAAGGGCTTATAGTGTGGTATCTGAGGAGCTCTTTCAACTAAGAGGTTAGGGTTGAAACCTCGTAGCAAAAATGTATATATTTGTGAATAAATTCGAGTTGAGTGTGTGATTTTGCCTTAAATAAAATATTCAAAGTTAGACATTATTTTGTCTTTGAGGTTTACAACTTTTAGATTTCATTGTTTTTGTAGTGTTTTTTACTTTTGTAGTATTGGCTATAGCACCACCTTGCTTTCTTTTACAACTAACTATATATATATATATATATATATATATATATATATATATATATATATATATATATATATATATATATATATATATATATATATATATATTCAAAATGACTCATTTGACCATCAAAATCAAAGTTTATACAATTTTGGAAAACTAAGCGATATTTAACTTCATCAATTCATCAAAGTACTAGATTCTAAGACCACCCCTTAAAGGGCGTGAGATTTACTTTCGCCTCTAAGGTGTTAAAATTTGACACCCTTAACGTCTGTTACACAACGTTAAATTTGACATTTTTGAGACGTGAGTTACATATGTGATATTTGATGAGTAACGTCGAATTTTTACACAAAATTTGACACCTCATTGCACCTTATTTATTACGGAGTATTTTTTTTCATTTAACTTCCAATCAAATTTCCACATCACCCAAAAACTTTT
Organism: Rutidosis leptorrhynchoides; assembly: GCF_046630445.1. Classification (NCBI taxonomy): domain Eukaryota; kingdom Viridiplantae; phylum Streptophyta; class Magnoliopsida; order Asterales; family Asteraceae; genus Rutidosis; species Rutidosis leptorrhynchoides. The sequence continues at coordinate 124,077,960 of NC_092339.1, forward strand.
TTCACTCAAATTTAACACTCATAATAACACAACTTCAAATTTGACACTGTCACATTACAGTTAATTACTATACAGTTACCTAATATACTAGGTGATATGTGATGAGTAATGTCAAATTTTCACACAAGTTAATTTCTATACAGTTACCTAATATACTTTTGCAGGCAGCAAGCAAGATTGTGGTTTAAAATTTGTTTGCCCATCTATGGAACCTCCAAATAACACTATTGAGTCTAACGAATCATTGAAAGACGACACGACTACTTTTCAGCCAACAACACAACCTCAAACCATGACTCTCGATCTATCTCTCGCCTTCAACCCTGATTATATCACAACAGAAACGACACCAACAAACACCACCTCGGGATCAGCAACACACCGTGTTTTCTCCTGCAATTACTGCAGGCGAAAGTTCTACAGCTCACAAGCATTAGGAGGCCATCAAAACGCACACAAACGAGAACGAACAATGGCTAAAAGAGCTATGAGAATGGGAATGTTATCAGAACGATACGCAAGTTTAGCATCTTTACCTCTAAATGGGTCAAGTTATCGGGCTCTGGGTATTGAAGCACATGGGTCAATGCATCAAGGAGTTGTACCCCAAGAGAACCGTTTTCATGCCATGAGAGGTGGTGCGAGATTTGACCAAACTTATGTCGGGTTACCAGTGTTCATGGATGATGATGAATCAGACGTGTTTTGGCCAGGTAGTTTCAGACAGGTTGAAAGAGTGGGTGGTTCGGGTATGCCTTTACCTGCAAGTAGAGATTCATCCGCCGCACCCGATCTTACTTTAAGACTTTGACTTTTTTGGTCAACGGGGTGCTAGAATGTTTACGTTGGTTTCGTGTTCAGGTTATTGAGCGAAATTGGGTACCTACATTGTACAGTGAGATAAGAAGATGAATTTTGCTTCATTATATTAATTATTATTAGTATTATCCTTAACATTCTACAGCATGCAATCTATTGTTGAAGTTTGGTGAATTAGTGGCTGAAAAGGGACAAGTTTTGTGCTTAAATAAGGCGATTAAGTATCCTTTTGCTTCAAAACAGAAAAAAAGCTTGTGATTGAGATGAATAAAACTTGTTTCAAAATTTACCAGATTCTGATTGAGATAATTTGGACATCTCACGGGGTTGTTTACTTTTATTTTGCATGAAGTGCTGTTTCCATATGCCTCTGTTTAGAAAAGAGGTCTCCGATTCTATTTCTTCTGCAAATATGTCATTTTTCAAATCAAGTGATATAGAAACAGAAATTTTATTTACTGAATTAAGAACTATACAGAAACTAATCATAGTGAAAAGTAAATAGACTCTTAGTCCGCTTAGAGTATGTGGTTAATTAGCTTGCAAGTCCTATAAAACTAAACTAAAGCTTAGTTCAAGAGAACTACACATTTACCATACAAATCGACCCGTGTTCAAAGATTCAGTAGATTTCGAACATTACAACTCAAATGTGAATCGTGATCACTAAAAATGTTAGACAAGATCCCTCCATATAACAAAAAATGAAACCCTAACCAAAAAAGTGCAACTCTTTCTTCTCCCTCCATAATCGCCTCCACATCACGTAATCTATTAGTAGTAACGGACTCTAACGAAGTTTCAAACCATCTCGAATCGCTCGGATCCTTAATAGTCTCCAGATAACGGTTTCCATGACTCACAAACTTCCACACTATCGGCGTTATATCAGTAACGCAACCTAAAAAGTCACTTGAGATATCTAAAAGCTTATTAGGGTCAAATTTAGTGTCAAAAATATCAATCAACTTACACTTCGAACAGCGCATGCTACTATTTGTAATGTCTGAAGACACTGCGGTTTTAGTAATATATAGTAGCAATTCACCAGTAGCGATCCAAAAAGTTGAAACGGAAGCAATTAAAGATGATTCAGAAAGAAATAGATTATGGGTTGCAAATGCAAGTAATAACAAGTATGCAACACTCCACTTTAAAGCATTTTCATCTTCTAACGTGATTGCACGTGTCTTATAAGTAGAAGCCAGAGTTGTGTAAGCGTTTAAAGACAGATGATTTAGTGGATGTAGCCTAAGTATAAGTTGTTCATAACGAAAACCTTTTAAAAGAACATCTTCCAGCTTTTTGCGGCACGATTCAGCATCGTTTGAAGTGAGATAATCATCGATAGCATCATTTATGTAATCAGTAAAACTTTCAACTCCAACATTTTGCAAGAAATTCCCATTCTCATTGGCGTAACAAATTTCCTAAATAAATGGAATAATCATAATATTAATCATCAATTATCATTGTAAACGTCTACAGATCATCGTTAACACTAGAGACTCCTTATTCTTACTTGTAAAAGCTGGTCAATGTAGGTCAAAGGCACTGCAACACAACGATGACAAAAACATGTAAACCGATACTTGAACCACAGTTCAAATTGCCTCAACTCCTGAAACGTGTATAAGTACTTACAAAAATCATTTACACTTGTGATTTTTTAGTTTTTAACTCAAAAAACAAAAGGAGTATATCATCCAATTTGATAAATTTATGAGACTTGATTAATTGTTTTACCTTTGGCTGTAGCAAGCCTATGTATGTAACTGTTACCGGATCCCCTTTCTTTATCGCCTTAATACTCCTAACAACTATTCTCGGACCACCACAAACATCGACCAATCCTGTTATATATCATAATCAAACAAATTGATCAAGTATCAACATCCGAAAACGACGTATTTCCATTACGAAACCTAGGACTCATCGATTTACCTGTTTGGAAGTCGGAAGTTGTAGAAATTTTAGAACCGTTCGAGGATACTGGAGTGATGAGACATCGTTGATTACCACATTCGTTCTCAGACATCAAGAAACGGTAACACGAATTCGGAGAACAACTATGATTAATCCACGAGAAACGTGTATCGTACAACGCAATCCCCACCGATCGACCGATCTTATCTTGTATCTCCACAGCGTTTGTTATCACCGCACAATAAACCGCCTCTACCAATAAAGAATCCGTATCCAACGACCCGTTTGTAATCGATATCGCTGTACCCATTGCCCTCGCCCCGTTTTTGATTCTGGTAGAAATCTCATGGTCATCGAGAAGTTTATGACGGTTGGTCATCAAGCCACAAAGTCTATCGTAAGATTTGAAAGAAATGTTTTGGCGTTTGATTTGAAGGAGGAGAAGGAGAGCGACACGTAGGTCGGAAGTTTCTTCTTTGTAGACCGATAGATTGTGGGACCCGGATGAAATGTGGAGAGGAGAATGCGAAGAGGAACAAGAAGGAGAACAATATAGAAGTGATTGATCGAGTGAACCGAAGGGATTATGTGGAAGAATGGAGAAGCACGATGCGCAGTGGGACGTAATGAAAGAGTCATGGAGCGAATACGCGATAGGAACGAGTGGTGGGATTAAATCTTCTCCTGGTCCTACTTCAGTTGTTGCTACCATCTCCATATTTCGTATCGTAGCTATAAAGTAATGGTGTTTGATTAATACATATACACAATCGTATAATGATACAAGCTTGAGTGCGACTTATTTTTATAACTAAGACACTTGGCTTTATTTTAGAAGCACGAGCTCGAAAAAGTATTCGTTGAGCTCTATTTAATAACTAAGACACTGAGCCTTATTTAAAAACACAAGTTCGAGTAATTGACTTGATTCTGCATTCACAATGATGCTCAATTGAATACAAATGAAGTTCTTACTTCTTAACGACAAGCTTGATAATGATACGCATATCCGCAAGACTATACGGAATACGCATCCAAAGCCCTAAACCGCATGTAAATTGCCATGTCAGAGATATGGCACGGGTATAGCCGCACTCTATGCGCCTATACCATCTGATGCGAGTTTCGTATACTTATACTTGCATAAGGGTCTAGTATATTCTAGAAAGATGTACGGTATAATCAATTCGGATTCTTTTCCATAAATAGCGAAAGTTAGTTGGGAAGAGATCGCATTTAATTAGAGAAAGGATTCTATCAAAACCCTAATTCGTGAGCCTATAAATGCATAGCTCATAAACCCTAAAAACATATTCGTTACTCATACGTAACAACAGCATACATATTTTCATCGTACGAACAAAACTTCATACGATCTTAAAGACTTTCAGGTATGTCTTGAACTATAAAACCTTCATGTCTTTGGGCCACTCAACCTCATATGCCAGGTTGTTGGTGGACTCTCAAATCGGCCACCCCGTCGGAATCGAAACGATACCAATGTGGGTTATCCACGACTAAGTGTCGGAGGTCCGAATGTTGTTAGTCCTTAAACCCCACTATGCACTCAAGCGTAGGTTCACCTTGACCTCGTGAAAATATGCTTGATCATTTAGCGCCATCCGTGAATGATGAAAAAAGATGAAAAAATTACCAAAATGCAATAAACATCGAACTGGGGGTATATAAAATGCAATAAGATTTTTAGTTGATGTAGGTTTGGGATGATAAATTGCTATAAACAGGTAAGAAGTTTGTGCAAAAATTACCAAAATTAAAAACCTATTTTATCCATTTATTCATTGTATTAACAATTAACAATCAAGCAATATAGCAGATAGGATGATGGAATTGGAAGTAATGAATTCACATAACCTAATTTGAATTACGTATATAAAGTGAAAATCAAATATAATACAAATGAAAATTACCTGAGAAAAAACGTGGCGGACTCAAATTGAAGAATCTTCAATTTTCAAAGGGTTTGATTCGGGAAAGAAGCCCAACAGCGTAAATAAAAGGGTGAATCTGAGTTAATTATTACAGTGACATCTTCAATTTTCGGTGATAGAGGGGTTCCTTAATTTACTTATTTATAGGCTTACATTTTTTTTTTTTTTTTTTTTTTTTGACAAAAAAAAAAGGATAACATTAAAACATTTGATGCATAACATATATAAATCGACTAGTGCAGACACCCGTGGAATCACGGTATTTTTAAGGAAATTTTTTTGAATGATATGTAAGTTGATGAAACCCATTCTTTATTATCTTCATACTATATATATATATATATATATATATATATATATATATATATATATATATATATATATATATATATATATATATATATATATAATTATAAAAACCAACATCAGTGTCAAATTAAAGTACAAAATTAGAAGATAAAAAACATAAGCAATCATACCAGGACACCAATAAATCATCCATATATAGTGCAAAACATACTATAAAAAGTTGTTGAATATACTTACAGATATCGGTTGAAGATAGGCCTCAAATGTCAGTTACAATAAGAGAACCGATAAGCTTTAAAAAAATAGAAACATACCAATACCAACAAGTCTTCCTCAAAGTTAACCGTATAAAGAACTTTGCAATTTGCCTTCTTATGCCCAATTGGCCCTCAAAACTTGCTGCCAAATTATCTTGATTGCTACCATTTACACTCACATCACAAACTGCTTATGCATTAGAGTTAGAATTTGTAGACGTCGAAATCATGTTTCCACCCCATTATTCCTTCATCACCATGTAACGACGCATGATCAAAGAGTCATATTACATATGTGCAAGTGTCACGCCCTTCACCAACCTTTCCACCTTTCACTTTGCCTTTTGTAGCACCATTGTTTTCAGTAATATCTTTACTCATCCTTGTGAAAAATCATGAACTACAAAATTATGAACGAAAATAGAAGCATTGATAAAATTTACATAAAAACGTATATTATTATTTTTAAAATTATATGTAAATGTACAAAAATGAAAAACGTTTAAAGTGTGATACATTATAAAATTATAAGATAATTGACATATTGTATATCTTTCTATAACAAAATATACAAATATAGCTGCTTACAAAAAGACATGTACTTGATGATTATATCATGTGAGCATGTGACCTCGTAGCTTAAGTTATACTCCGTACTACAGTAATAAATAACAGAAATACAACCCATTAAGTCAGCTATCACTTTAATAGATCGCTCTCTTCACTGCTCTTTACACCAAATAAATACAATAAATTTAAGGAACTGTTATAATATTAGGCTTTAATGGATAGTCAATTTTGTACAAATCATAGTCAATATTGGATACCTCTTGTATAGTATTTTTTTGTACTATAAATACCCATGTATGCAAGCTAAAAAACTTGCACCCTCCATTATACTTACAAGAATCATTTCTCTCATTAGTATTCTACTCCTTCATTACTAGAATTTTGTAGTAAGTTTAGGCTACCAATGTTGTTATAAACAACTAAATTACAACACGTTATCAGCACGAAGTGCTCCGTATAATCAAGGTTTATCTAAGCAAGCACAAGTCACTAATCAAGGTAAGAAATTCTTTAACGATATATTATATTATTTATTAGTAAGGTAAATATTATTATCATCATAAGTAAAATTATATTTCTGTAATCTAACTTTTATTAACTTCACTAACATTTATATTTATGTTATTTAAGTTATATGGTCGGTTATACCGCCTGAATTATATTTATGTAATCTAACTTTTATTAACTTCACTAACATTTATATTTATGTTATTTAAGTTATATGGTCGGTTATACCGCCTGAATTATATTTATGTAATCTAACTTTTATTAACTTCACTAACATTTATATTTATGTTATTTAAGTTATATATGGTCGGTTATACCGCCTGAATTATATTTATGTAATCTAACTTTTATTAACTTCACTAACATTTATATTTATGTTATTTAAGTTATATATGGTCGGTTATACCGCCTGAATTATATTTCTGTAATCTAACTCTTATTAACTTCACTAACATTTATATTTATGTTATCTAACATTTATGATTACTTATGCAATTAATCATTATTTATTTCATGCATACTAATGTTTATTCTTAAAATTTATTATTTATGCATAATATGTTTATTCTCTTAATCTTCGTATTTATACTAAACGTATTTGTAGTAAATGTATTTATAGTAATCGTATTTGTACTAATAAAATTCTTTTATTAAAATTATTATTAATACAACGAGTACATAACAGTCGTTAACGTCAACTAACAACGTTACAACAGTCATATATACATAACAGTTGTTAACGTCAACTGACGACGTTACAACGACTATATTTTTCAAATATAAAATAAACATCTCCGTTTTCACATTTTCACAAATCAATCTTCATTTTCTCATATTACCACTCTCAAAAAGTTTTTTTGTAAAGATGATTCACACAAGGATAATTTTTCCTATTGTGTTGGTCATATTAACTATCATCATTGTTGCTAATATACCACCGGGACAACCTATATTCTATCCTGCTCTTGTGGTTTTATCATTTGTAATCATGTCATTATTCTGTTGTTTGCTACTTATGAATTTAAAATGATTCTAATTTCATTTTATTATTTGTCTATGAATAGAAGTTGATTATGATTTATGTTGTTCATTTTTTTGATAGTAGAAAATGTCGAATTTGAAAAAGCTTAAATTTGCTCCTTTAGAATCAAGTGGGAACAACTACTTAACATGGGTTATGAATGTAGAAAAACATCTCGAATTAATCGGTATTTTAGAAACCCTGAATGAAAATAACAATGTTCATGTTATGTAAAAGAGGGGAGTTTGTAAGAAGCATATTGCGCAGAGTTTTCTATTTAACTTTCAATTTCAACGCCTCACTTAATATCAATGAGTAGTACTACTTGAAGTTGATTTGTTTATAAAAGCTTTTAGTAATGATTTCTACTAGATTAAAACATATTTTATAGAATAACAACTTCTTATAGACATTTCCCAAATAAAGTATTAAATTAATTAAAGCACTAGCTCCCAGTACTAACTTTAATCAATCCACGTACGATTATTTTATATATAAAATATAAACGAGTAATCAACAATTACAAGCTAGCTAGCTACTTGTATATTTTAGAAAATTATTATAATCAAACCAAACTTCTTAATCATACATATATGATTAAAGATTCAAGTGTATTGTGGAAAAAGCTCAAAGATAGATATGATATTAATTATTCAGAAACAATCGTGATCTATGAACAAATAAAATTGAAGATGTTAGTAGACACGCTTATAAGAATCCCAGAGATTCTTATTAATGATATGGTAACATGGATCATCAGTCTAGTATTTCTTGAATACATGAACATCTTGTTTAGCTCTACAAATAAGTCCTAAAAGAAAAGAAAACAAGAGTGAATCTGTTGAAAAATCTTGATTAAATAAACCCTGAGCTACCTTGAGACTTGAATGGTTTGAATTTTCTATGATGCCTAGCTTGTTATGTATCACTCATAAATAAATGGTTTTAGACCATAACGCATATGTTTATTAAGTGTTATCTTTTATGTACTTCAGATTGTAACTTGTTTGCAGGTAATATAATTTGATTATCTTCCTGAAATATAACTCATTATTTGCTTATCTTATTTGAAGTTTTAGTATGACTCCTGCTGAAATACAACATCAATTAAATGGTAAAGACCTATGTATTGCATATAGTGGTAACATACACACTATGATCAAATCTAAGAAATATTTTATTGATTTAAATCAAATGAAGGAATTATAAATAATATATCAGGTCTTGCAAACTTGATATAAGGAACGGAAAAGACAAAAATTCATATTACCAAATGGTACGAATTTTCTGATAAACAATGCCTTGTTTTCTCTCAAATCAAAGAGAAATTTGTTAAGTTTCTCTGATATATATCATAATGGATATGATTATCAGTCAATGATAACCGGAAATGAGAAATATCTATGTAGCACCGAAAAGCGCATATGATGAAAAGCGCAGCGCATATGATTAAAAGCGCATATGATAAAAAGTGCATATGATGAAAAGCGCATATGATTAAAAGCGCATGTGATGAAAAATGCATATGATGAAAAGCACGGCGCATATGATTAAAAGCGCATATGGTGAAAATGATATATGATTAAAAGCGCATATGATGAAAAGCGCATATGATGAAAAGTGCGGCGCATATGATTAAAAGCGCATATGATGAAAAGTGCATATGATGAAAAACACAACGCATATGATTAAAAGCGCATATGATGAAAAGGATATATGATGAAAAGCGCATATGGTGATTAATGAAAAGCACATATGGTGATTAATGAAAAGCACATATGGTGATTAATGAAAAGAATATTGAGAAAGAATCATCGATGTTTCTTGAAAGAATTCAAGGTTATATATATGGACCAATTCATCCGTCATGTGGACCATTTTGATATTTCATGGTTCTAATAGACGCATCTAGCGGATGGTCTCATGTTTGTGTGTTATCAATCCATAATATGACATTTGCAAAGTTTCTTGCACAAATTATTAAATTGAGAACACATTATTCTGATTACACCATTAAAAGTATGAGACTTGATAATACTGGTGAATTAACATCTCAAGCATTTAATGATTATTATATGTCTACAGGGATTGTTGTTGAACATCCAGTTGCTCATGTGCATACACAAAATTGGTTTAGCTGAATCAATAGATAAACACTTGCAGCTAATAACTAGATAATTGGTAATGAGTACAAAACTCTCAATATTTATATGGGGACATGTAAATTTACATGATGCGATATTAATTCGCATTAAACCAAGTGCAAGTCATAAATATTCTCAATTACCAACTTAATTTTGATCGAGAGCTAAATATTTTCCATCTTATAACATTTGGTTGTGCGGTTTATGTTCCTATCGCACCACCACAACGCACTAAAATGGGTCCTCAAAGGAGGATGAGAATATATGTTGGATATGAAACATATTCAATTATAAGATATATTGAATCCATGACGGGTGATGTTTTTACAGCACATTTTGTTGATTGTCATTATAATGAAAATTTGTTCCCTATATTAGGGGGAGAAATAAAAAATAAAGAAAAAGATGTTTCAGGATGTGAACATAAATTAATGTATCTTGATCATCGCACAAAAGAATGCGAAAAAAAAGTTCAAAAATAATACATATGCAAGAACTTGCAAATAAATTACCTGATGCATTTACTGATACAAAAAGGAGTGACTAAATCATATATACTAGCAGTAAATGCTTCAGCTAGAATTGATATTCTAAAAGCTGCCAATAATGTCACTCGTGAGTCTTTGCCACGCCAGAAATGTGGGAGACCAATTGGTTCCAAAGATAAAAATCCTCGAAAAAGAAAATCAGCTGATAATGAGGTAAAAGAAAGTGTTCAAGAAGAACCACAAATCAATACTCCTTCTGCAGAGGAGATTGATGATGTCAATATGAAAATTGCAATCAATTATGCACATTCAAAAAAATATTATGGAACCGAAATGACATGAAAAATCTTGATGAGATATTTTCATATAATGTTGCATATGACATCATGAATGATGATGATGATCCAGAACCAAAATCTGTCATGGAAAAATAGACGCGATTGGGATCATTAGAAAAGAGCAATACGAGCTGAATTTGAATCGCTCAATAAAAGAAAAGTTTTCGGATCTATTGTTCTCACACCTAAAGATGTTAAAAATGTGGAGTATAGATGGATTTTTATGCGAAAATGAAATGAGAAAAATGAAGTTACAAGGTATAAAGCTAGACTTGTAACTCAAGATTTTTCTCAAAGACCGGAAATTGATTATGATGAAACTTATTCCCCTGTTATGGATGCATTTACTTTTAGATACTTAATCAGCCTGTCAGTTTCTAAAAATCTAGAAATGCATCTCATGAATGTTATTACTGCTGATCTTTATGGATCACTTGATAATGATATATATATATATATATATATATATATATATATATATATATATATATATATATATATATATATATATATATATATATATATATATATATATATATATATATGAAGATACCTGAAGGATTTAAGGTATCAGAAGCATCAAATGCAAAACACAAAGAAATGTACTCAATTAAATTACAAAGGTCTTTATATGGGTTGAAACAATCGGATCGCATATGGTATACCCGATTAAGTGATTACTTGATAAGAAAAGGGGACAAATAATCTTATTTGCACATGTGTCCTTATTAAGAAAACAATGTCTGGATATGTAATTGTAAGTTGTTTATGTCAATCATCATAACATCATATGAACAAATAAAGAGATCAGTATTGCCTTGGATTGCAAATTGAGCATATGGCTAATGGTTTACTTGTACATCAAACGACTTATACCGAAAAATTTTTAAAACATTTTTAAAGACAAAACCATTGGTTGTTAGATCACTCAATATTGACACTGATCCATTTTATCGCTGTGAAGATCATGAAGATCATTGGAGCTCTTATGTATCTTACAAATTGTACAAGACCTGACATTTCTTTTGCAGTTAATTTATTAACAAGGTTCAGCTCAACTCCTACCAAAAGACACTGGAATGGGATCAAACACATATTTCGATACCTTCGAGGAACTATTGATTTAGGATTATTTTATTTTAACGAATCAAAACAAGATTTGGTTGGTTATGCAGATGCAGGTTATTTATCTGATCCACATAAAGCTAAATCTCAAACTGGATATATATTTCTAAATGGAGGTACTGCAATATCATGGCGTTCTCAAAAACAAACACTTGTTGCAACATCATCAAATCATGTCGAAGTGATTGCATTACATGAAGCTACTCGGAAATATTTTTGGATGAGATCAATGACACAACTCATTACTGATTCTTGTGGACTAGAACGTGATGAAAGTCCAACAACTATCTATGAAGATAATGCAGCTTGCATAGCACAGATGAAGGAATGATATATCAAAAGTGATCGAACAAAACATATACCTCCTAGATTCTTCTTATACACTCAAGACCTCATTAAGGATAACCAGATTGAAATGAGATATGTTCAATCCATCAAAAACTCTGCTGATCTTTTCACCAAAGCACATTTAACTGCTATTTTCAGAACGCATGTTCACAATATTGGCATGAGGCAAGTTCAAAAGATGTAACAGCTCAGCAATGTCTACTTGAGGGGGAGTCAACTTGCACTCTTTTTCCCTTAGCTAAAGTTTTTATCCCACTAGGTTTTTCTTTGGCCAAGGTTTTTAACGAGGCATTAACTTATAGTTGATCTCAAACAAAACAAAATTGGTATCCAAGGGGGAGTGTTATAATATTAGGCTTTAATGGATAGTCAATTTTGTACAAATCATAGTCAATATTGGATACTTCTTGTATAGTATTTTTTTTGTACTATAAATACCCATGTATGCAAGCTAAAAAACTTGCACCCTCCATTATACTTACAAGAATCATTTCTCTCATTTCTCTCATTAGTATTCTACTCCTTCATTACTAGAATTTTGTAGTAAGTTTAGGCTACCAATGTTGTTATAAACAACTAAATTACAACAGGAACCAACTAATTATCCCAACCTCCCATTGAATTGTCAAATATCTTGTAGAATAACCTAAGCGCCCATAAATACCCCACGAAAAATAAACCAAATCAATACCATACTATGAACATACAATTACATCATATCATATAAATAATAACGAAGTAACTTATCAAATGAAAATAGTTCTAGCTTTTAGTTTGAAAGATATGTCATTGTATTGTGCGTTGAGCTCGAACAATTTCAAGAAAGGTTATGGTAGTATCTTAGCAAAAAATTAGTTACAAAACCTGCAATTATGTACAATTATCATGCCACTACCCACATAGCAATAGCAATTGATGTACTTATTTACGTTGTGAATTTTAAAGTTGTTTATCATCTTCTCCATGCTCATGTCCATCAATGGGTCATTTACTAAACACAATTAAAAAGACAACTTTTGAAGTGTTTAGTTTCTTTGAAAAAAATCATTTATCCATACCTTTGTTTCTATTGGCTCATACAATTTTCGATGAATCAACTCCAATGCTGATCATTTGTCAATACCTTTGTGTACCTAGCGATAAACGATCCGTAAGAATCATGGGATTTAAACCAAGTAAAGGGTATAAAGGGAAAAGAGATACGAGTTTTTTTTTTTACCATGTAGTATATCATACAAGGAACCCATGTGCAGTATACTTTATATTTCCGTTGACCAAGTGGTTGGCTACACATCAATTAGCAGAAAATGAAGATAATTTCTTTTAAGTGACAATATGATAAGATGATAATAAGAAACAGTCAGCATACTACATACCATTATTATGATAAGTTCCAGCCGTAATCTAGTATCTTCTAGATGCTACTAGATGTCTCCATTCTAGCCGCAATCTAGAAGATACTAGATATTCAAAGTTACCAATTTTGACTATGGATAAGAAAGTAGCAAAATTGAATTCAATGACGGCTAGCCACTTGTTTTTCCGTTCACATCATAAGGAAGTAGCAAAATTTGAAATAGTTACGGCTAGCCACCATTTTTTGTGTTCACACTATCTCCGTTCACACCATTCCACCTCCTCAAAATTTTCTATAAATAGAGGTGCAAAGATCCATTGTAATTCATTCAGAAATGTGTAATCACAACCTAGTTAGTGTGTGTGAGTTTAAGTGTAATCCTAACCAAGAGTGAATACATCCCTAGAGAGGTGAGAATTCCTAGTGAGTTAGTTTGAGAGTTTTTTTTATTTGAGTTTTGTAATACTCTGTAATCTATTCTTGTGAGTAATAGAGTTATTTTCTCTCAAATTTGTGTGTACCAACGTCCAGTCGATCCCCTCTTAATCACAACAAGTGGTATCAAGAGCTAGGTTAGAGGAGTTGGTCGAGTTTTTGGGTTTTCTGAAGTTTTCAACCCCGTTTGTGTTGAAAAATTATTTGTAAGGTGATAATGTCCACGGAAGAGTCAGGATCATCTTCCGGAGCCATGATTATGCTCACTGCCACCAACTACATGCTGTGGAAACCTAGGATGGAAGATCTCCTCGGCTGTAAGGATTCGTTTGACCCTATTGAATTAAAGGGTACAAATCCTGATTCCGCTAAAGAAAAAGAGTGGAAGAAATCAAACCGAAAAACTATTGGTCAGATCCATCAATGGATTGATCATAGTGTCTTCCACCATGTTGCACAAGAGACAGACGCATATGTCCTCTGAAAAAAGTTAGAGGACATGTACCAGGCCAAGACTGCTCGGATTAAAGTCATGTTGATGAGGCGTTTAGTCAACATGAAGCTTAAAAGTGAAACTTCAGTTGCCGAGCATACCAGTGAGTTTCAGAGCTTGGTCAACCAGTTATCGTCTATAGAGATGCCGCTTGGCGATGAAGTTCAGGCGCTACTGCTACTTAGTTCTCTTCCCGATAGTTGGGAAATGCTGGTAGTAACACTCAGCAACTCAGCCCCGAATGGCAAACTTACCATGTCAATGGTCAAGGATGTCCTATTCAGTGAAGAGGAAAGGAGAAAGGACATGGGCACAGATCAAACCCATGCCTTTGTCACAGAGAATCGGGGGAGACAACAAATAAGTAGCAAAATAAATGGAGAGGCAGAAGCAAGAGCAGGGGCAGGTCCTCTGATAGTAGAAAATTAATATATAAATGCTATCATTGTGGATCAGAGGGACATATGAAGAAGAACTGCTACCGATTGAAAGAAGAACAAGGTCAGAGCAGTTCACAATCGAAGAATAAGGGTGGAGAAACATTAGTTACTATCACTGGTGATGTATCTTATTATTCAATCCATGATGAGACATGCCTTCACGTCTCACGTAAAGACACAGAATGGGTGGTAGATACTGCAGCATCCTACCACGTGACTCCATACAAGGAATACTACACAACATACAAAGCTGGTGACTTTAGAGCTGTGAAAATGGGAAATTCCAGTTCCGCTGAGATTGTTGGAATTGGAGATGTTACAATAAAGACAAGTTCCGGGAGCACAATCACTCTGAAGGATGTCCGCCATGTGCCAGATCTTCGGCTGAATCTACTTTCTAGAGTAGCTCTTGACAAACAGGGCTATGATAGTCATTTCAGTAGAGGCACATGGAAATTGTCAAGAGGCGCTATGATAGTTGCTCGAGGACACATTTGTGGCACACTATACAAAACTCATGTGAAGACATGTACAGACGGCCTTAATGTTTCAGAAAAAGAGGCGTCACAAAATTTATGGCACCAGAGACTCGGTCACATGAGTGAAGAAGGGTTGTCTACCCTAATAAAGAAAGAGCTTATCAATGTAGACAAGGACGCTGCACTAAATTCTTGCAATCATTGTCTGTTTGGTAAGCAGCATAGAGTCTTATTTAATTCCTCTTCAACGAGAAGATTAGAGTTACTCAGTCTGGTGCACTCTGATAGTTTCTAATATTTATCGATGATGCTTCTCGAAAGGTGTGGGTATATTTATTGCGGACGAAGGACCAAGTTTTCGATTACTTCAAGCAGTTCCATGTCATGGTAGAATGTGAGACAGGAAAGAAGTTAAAGTGTCTTCAATCCGACAACAGCGGTGAATACTCTTTCAGGCAGTTCGATGCCTATTGCAGATCATATGGCATCCGACATGAGAAGACAGTCCCATGTTGTAGTGACCCGAACTTTTCCATGTTTATATATATATTAAACGAAATTGTTATTTACATGATTAAGTGTTTCCAACATGTTAAGCAATCAAACTTGTTAAGACTTAATTAATTGAAATATGTTTCATATAGACAATTGACCACCCAAGTTGACCGGTGATTCACGAACGTTAAAACTTGTAAAAACTATATGATGACATATATATGGATATATATATAGTTAACATGATATTATGATAATTAAACATATCATTAAGTATATTAACAATGAACTACGTATGTAAAAACAAGACTACTAACTTAATGATTTTTAAACGAGACATATATGTAACGATTATCGTTGTAAAGACATTTAATGTATATATATAATATTAAGAGATATTCATACATGATAATAGCATGATAATATAATAATTTAAAATCTCATTTGATATTATAAACATTGGGTTAACAACATTTAACAAGATCGTTAACCTAAAGGTTTCAAAACAACACTTACATGTAACGACTAACGATGACTTAACGACTCAGTTAAAATGTATATACATGTAGTGTTTTAATATGTATTTATACACTTTTGAAAGACTTCAATACAGTTATCAAAATACTTCTACTTAACAAAAATGCTTACAATTACATCCTCATTCAGTTTCATCAACAATTCTACTCGTATGCACCCGTATTCGTACTCGTACAATACACAGCTTTTAGATGTATGTACTATTGGTATATACACTTAAATGATCAGCTCTTAGCAGCCCATGTGAGTCACCTAACACATGTGGGAACCATCATTTGGCAACTAGCATGAAATATCTCATAAAATTACAAAAATATGAGTAATCATTCATGACTTATTTACATGAAAACAAAATTACATATCCTTTATATCTAATCCATACACCAACGACCAAAAACACCTACAAACACTTTCATTCTTCAATTTTCTTCATCTAATTGATCTCTCTCAAGTTCTATCTTCAAGTTCTAAGTGTTCTTCATAAATTCCAAAAGTTCTAGTTTCATAAAATCAAGAATACTTCCAAGATTGCAAGTTTACTTCCAAGTTTTCTAAATCCATTCCAAGTAATCATCCAAGATCAAGAAACCTTTGTTACTTACAGTAGGCTATCTTTCTAATACAAGGTAATAATCATATTCAAACTTTAATTCAATTTCTATAACTATAACAATCTTATTTCGAGTGGAAATCTTACTTGAAATTGTTTTCGTGTCATGATTCTGCTTCAAGAACTTTCAAGCCATCCAAGGATCCTTTGAAGCTAGATCTATTTTTATCATTTCCAGTAGGTTTATCCAAGGAAATTGAGGTAGTAATGATGTTCATAACATCATTCAATTCATATATATAAAGCTATCTTATTCAAAGGTTTAAACTTGTAATCACTAGAACATAGTTTAGTTAATTCTAAACTTGTTCGCAAATAAAAGTTAATCCTTCTAACATCCTCAAGTGGGTCTAGATGTAAGATTACTATTTTGCCCTTAAGATAGTATGGTGTTATTATATGCTTTTATTTTTTATTTAATATTTATTATTAAATAATGATGTGGTTAGGACCAGTTTGTGACAAGGGTCACAGAACAGGTTTGTTTATTTAATTTGGACTTCGTTTGGGTTGCCAAATGATGTACGAAAGATATCAGATAACTGATAAATACCCGTGTGCCACACAGTGTGGGATTTTAACCCACTTTTGATGCCTTATGCAGTGCATTTCTTGCACTTTCCAGACCCTTCCCAAGTATTACCCCGTACCTAAATTCTTCCCCTTTGAAACCCTAATTGCTAAAACTAGTTCTTGAGCTCAAATTGTTCTTGGAATCGTGTTCTTTGTTGTCTACTGATTCTAACAAGGTAAGAAACATGTGTTTTTGTGTTCAATTCGTGGTTAAATTCATAGTTTTGTGTAAGTTTTGTAAAAAGCTTGATTTTGTGTCAAAACCCATGAATTTGATGTTGGTATAGTCCAAACTTTGTGGGTTTATAGTCTATAACATGTAGTGATTGAGTTGTGGTAAGTTTTGGTGTCGAAAATGAGCTCTAGATCGAGTTTTGGCGATTTTAGCTTGAAGTCCGTAACTTGTGTTCAGCTTCTGAAGAAGATGAACACAGTCGGCCGACTGTCGGTCGACAGTCGACCGACCGAGGGTGAACCGACCGATTGACGAAGACAACCGACCGACTGAGATTTACATTCGGCCGGTTGATGTAATACCAAATGAGTCGACCGACTGAGAAGGTCAGTCGACCGATTGTGTAGACAGTCGACCGACTGTCAGTGTCAGTCGACCGACTGAGTATCCAGGGCAGAATATTTTACCCAAGCGTTGATTTTTAGCCGTTATGCTGCCCGTTTGTATTTTGATGATTTTGAAAGTGCATTTTGAAAGTGCATAAGTGTTAAGGAGAAAATTTTTAGCGGACAGTTTTCTGACAAAATTTTATGTATTGTGTTATTTGGTGTTTATGGACATAAACTAACTCGTGTATATGTATTTCTCAGGAGAAAAGGAGAAAGAGAAGGTTCAGTGATTAGATAACTGAACACCTTCTCGTTTGCTGGTAATTGGTGAGTGGGACTAACTGGAGAATATAGTATATTGTAGCATGTTATATTATGATTGTCATGCTTGCTAGATATACTTATTGTTGTGATTAGTTAGTACCTTGTGAAGACTGCATGTTAGTTGATGCTTGTCTGCTGGAGCCCAGTGCGTCCCTATCTTGTGGTAGCCTAATTCGATAGGAGAGATCAACCTGCGGGTTGGGTTCCTCATGTGGTAGCCTATTTGCATCCGTGTAGTATATGTTTGAATGACGCGTACGTCGCGTGTGGATAATTTATGCAGCACGGTATGTAGGAGGAACTTCCGGTAAACCCCAGCCCGATCAACTGGAGGTTAATGGTTTGGCCGAACCGCCGGAGTCTCTGTAGACTGCACTACTGGGTGATGTTTGTGTGTTAGACTAAGTGACTTGATTAGTATAACACTTATGTATACTATGGCCTGAAGTTAGTCGTACTCACTTTGCTTCGTGCTAATTCCCCTCCATCTCCTCCCTGCAGGTTGTTAGCTTTTGTAGATAGTGCTTTTGGGAGAAGACGGGCATGATGATGTTATGTTTGACAGGGTTAACTCTGATGTGGTCTTTTAGAATATGAACCGTGTACCTTTGAAAACAGAATGTATTTACGTCTCTTCCTATTAATATGTAAATTGTTTTAATGACACGTGACATCGGTTTGTACAAATGTTGATATCGTAATTAATTAATATTATGCTTCCGCCACGTATAAAAAAAAAATAGCGGTGTCACAAGTTGGTATCAGAGCTGAGTTTGGCAGCATGTGCATTGTGATCTACATGTCATGTTCCCAAACTTAGAAGAGTCATGTCAAACATAACATGCTGGGGATGGGTTAAGTGAGTATTAGGACAGGTTATGTGTTAGTTGTTAGTACTAACAGAGTTTATACTAAGCTTTGGTGTGAGTGTTGTGGTAGTGCAGTAATGGCAGATAACGAAGCTAACGCTACTGGCCCCACTGTCCCTGGAACTGGTACTTTTAGAGCCCCTGATGAAGATGGACATGTGTCTTCAGAAGAAGAAACTTCTCAAGAAGTAATAGAACTTCAAAGTCGGTTACTAGAAGCTCAGGAGAAAATTAAGGAATTAGAACAAGAACGGGCGCAATGGAACCCAAATACCACTGCGTTGAACACAACCTTTCCTCCTAATTTTTATAATCAAGCCGGTGGCAGTTCTCAGTCACAATTTCCACAAAATACCTATCAAAACTATCAAATGCCATTTCCGTTTAACCAGACTTTTCCTAATCAAATGATGTACCCATTTCAAGTCCCTGAGACAAGAAGGAAGTGTACTTATAAACAGTTTATGGACTGCAAACCTCCTGAGTACAGTGGTCACACAAACCCTACAATGACCCTTAATTGGCTAAGAGAAGTAGAGAGAGCGTTGGAAGCATGTTTTTGTGAGCCGGAATCTATGGTACTGTTTGCTAGTAGGCTTCTCAAGGGTGAAGCAATGGAATGGTGGGACTCTATTACTGTATATTTACCCAAAGAACAGATCAGTCAGATAACTTGGGAACAGTTCGCTGCTAAGGTTCGGGAGCAGTATTGTTCTGAGTATGAGATGGAAAGATTGAAAACTGAGTTTCTGAGTATGAAGATGACAGAAAGTATGACGATTGATGAAGTTTTCAGAGATTTTACATCGAAGTTAAGGTTTGTTCAACAGTGGGTACCAACTGAGAAAGATAAGATTCAGCATTTTATGCGAGTGATTAAGCCAGAATATAGAACAGTTGCGAGATTTGCAACCACATTGGCACAGGCTCATGAGATGGCTAAAGTTACTGAAGGTGATATAATGGCAGCGAAAAGAGAAAGTTCAAAAGGTGGATCTTTTGGAGGAAAATCAGAAAGTCAATCGGGTGGTTAATCTGTTCAGCAATCAAGTAAGCAATCAGGATTTCGTGGTAAGAAGTCAGGTGGGTTTAAACAGAAAAGTAAGTCTGGTATGAGTGGATCGGGTTCTAGTCAGTCTGGTTGGTGTAATGTTTGTAAGTCAACTCATGTTGGTCCGTGTTCTCCAATGACTAGAAGGGGTTTGAAATGTGGAGTGAAAGGTCATGAATCAACAGCTTGTTCTTTTAAGTCAAATGTTTGTTGGAGTTGCCATAAGGAAGGTCATAGATCGGCGGATTGTCCATCTGCATCAAGAGCCGGTTCTGGGGCAGGGTCAGGGGCGAGGTCAGTTACTTCCGGGGGATCTTCTGCTTCTTCTGCCGGGCAGAAGAGGAAGAATCCTCCAACCGCAGAGGCAAGGGCGTTTCAGATGACTGTAGACGCTGCAACCGCTACCGATGACGTCATTACCGGTATGTTCTTGGTTAATTCCTTACCAGCTCGTGTGTTATTTGATTCTGGAGCGAATCGATCTTTTATGTCCTTAGGCTTCTGTGATAAGTTGAAGTTGTCTGTTAGGATGTTAGATGAGCCTTTGGGAATAGAAGTAGCTGATGGTAAAATGGTTCCATGCACATCATCTGTGTCTGGAATTACCATCGAAATTGACGGCCATTCCTTCCCTTTAACCTGTTTGTTGATGCCTATACCTAGCTTTGATGTAGTCATAGGTATGAATTGGTTAAGAGCTAATAGGGCTAATATTAAGTGTTATAAGAAGATGATTTCTTTCCGTTTGACCGACGGATCCCGAGTGATAGCTAGGGGAGAGAGCAGTGGATTTAACTTCCCTATGGTTTCCCTAATGAAAGCTCAGAAGGCAATAACGAAAGGGTGTGATTCATTCTTAGCCTACGTGATTGATGTTAAGAAAGAGAAGAAGCAGGTGACCGATATTCCCGTTGTGTCAGAATTTCTAGAAGTATTTCCAGATGATTTACCAGGATTACCTCCAGTACGTGAAGTAGAGTATAAAATTGATTTGGTTCCAGGTGCTATGCCAGTGGCAAAAGCTCCTTACAGACTAGCTCCGTCAAAAATCCGAGAAATGATGTCTCAGATTCAGGAACTGTTAGATAAGGGGTTTATCCGACCAAGTTCTTCACCGTGGGGTGCTCCTGTTTTGTTTGTGAAAAAGAAAGATGGGTCGCTTCGAATGTGTATAGATTACCGCGATTTGAACAAGAGAACAATAATGAATAAGTATCCGCTACCAAGTATAGATGATTTATTCGATCAGTTACAGGGTGCTTCTTACTTTTCAAAGATTGATTTACGTTCAGGGTATCATCAGGTACGTGTTGCAGAGACCGACATACCAAAAACAGTGTTTAGAACTAGATATGGTCATTATGAGTTTTTAGTTATGCCATTCGGGTTAACCAACGCGCCAGCAGTGTTTATGGATCTCATGAACAGGGTGTGTCGTCAATATCTTGACAAGTTTGTGATTGTCTTCATAGATGATATCTTGATATATTCAAAAACCGAGAAAGATCATGCTACACATCTGAGATTGGTGTTAGAACTTTTGAAACAGGAACAGTTGTACGGTAAGTTTTCTAAGTGTGAATTTTGGTTGCGGGAAGTACATTTTCTGGGTCATGTGATTTGTGAACAGGGTATTAAAGTAGATCAGTCTAAGATAGAAGCTGTAATGAACTGGAACTCGCCGAAAACGCCAACAGAAATTAAAAGTTTTCTGGGTTTAGCAGGTTATTACCGCCGGTTTATCAAAGACTTTTCTAAAATAGCAGGTCCATTAAATAAGTTAACCAGAAAAGATGTAGCTTTTCGATGGACTAATGAACAAGAAAAGGCTTTTCAGACCCTTAAGCAGTTGTTATGTCAAGCGCCGGTTTTAGCTTTACCAGAGGGAACAGAAGATTTTGTAGTTTGCTGCGATGCGTCACGTGCAGGTCTGGGTTGTGTTTTAATGCAGAGAAATAAGGTTATAGCATATGCTTCACGACAGGTGAAGAATCATGAACGAAACTACCCTACTCACGATTTAGAGTTAACTGCAGTTGTGTTTGCTTTGAAGCTTTGGAGACATTATTTGTATGGTACACATTGTGAAATCTATACAGATCATAAGAGTCTTCAATATATCTTTTCGCAGAAAGAATTAAATATGCGTCAACGTCGATGTTTAGAATTGATTAAAGACTATGATTGTGAGATTAAGTACCATCTGGGTAAAGCAAATGTGGTCGCAGATGCTCTAAGTCGCAAGAAAACAGTTTTAACGACCCGTCAAAGTACACTTGACGACCATCGTTATCTTGGTCCCACAGCTTGATCGAAACTCTATATGAATTTAATAAAACAACCTTGCATTCCTTATTTAAAAATAATTCTCTATAAAGGAAACCTACCAAAATGTATAAGTTTAGAAAAACCATACAATATTACTTAACCAAATGTTGACCAAAACAAAGTCAACAGCATCCACTATTAAATGTATCAAAATAGAATGCAAGTTATTGTTTAACAAAAGCTGCCATCATAAATATGCAGACTCTCTAAGCACAGCGGAAGCAATCAATCATGAACCTGCGAATAAAATATGCGAGTAACTGTCAACAAAAATGTTGAGTGAATTATAGGTTTAATATTGCAAACAATATTTAATAAAAACCATAAAAATTTATGTTTGAAAACATAAAAACTCCTTTTTGGACCACAAAATTATATGCTAGAAAACATATAAAAACATTATTCCATTTACCGTGAGCCACCTGGTAACCACTTAACCATTTATTTACCCTTGCCAAACACAATAAATAATATACACCGAACAAGTGTATCTATAACAAATTACGAAGTACTAAACATTCCGATTATAAATTGCTAGCGCGACTAGCTCGAAATGGGGTTGTCAAACCCGATAGATCTATCCATAGGATTCGCGTTCACCAGTAGAAACCAGTGATTACAGTTACCAAACTAGGGAATATTTTTGTTCAACTCACAATGAATAATTTAAACCAACTTCCACTTGTGTCCAAAATATAAAATAAATTGCATGTATTCTCATCCCAAAAGATTTAAAATAGAAAATGGGACTATAACTCACCTTAATAGCAAACGAAGTAACCACACAAACATGCGAACAGCAAATGAAGTAAAGTGATCAGGAATGATCACAACACCGACCTATAAATAAAGCAGGTCGATATAAATAACTAACTTAGGTCAAGTCTTAGTATGATAGCTATTGTACATGTTGCAAATAGACATAGAACAACACTCAACATGCATCGGTTTGATCGGAACAGCGTACGGACACACACTTTCTATTTTTAGAAAGTTCCTATTTTTGAAAAGTTTCTATTTTTGGAAAGTTTCTATTTTTGGAAAGTTTATATTTTTGTAAAGTTTATAAGTTAGGAAAATTTCCTTAATTAGAAAGTCAACAAAAGTCAACTGAAAGTCAAAGTCAACCGAAAGTCAACTCAAAAGTCAACCTTGGTCAAACATAGTCAACGTTAATTTTAAAAGTGTAAGTTATAATAATAATATAAGTTATAACGTTTATTAAAGTTAAATATGTCTAATTATGTCATAACATAAGTTTAATTAAATTAAAATGAATTATTAAAGTTAATATAAGTTTAAATGATATAATTAATATAACATAAGTATTTAATTAATTAATTAAATATTAGTCATAATATAAGTATTATTCATTAATAATAAATTTTAAATTATATCATAAGTATTATTAATTAATAATGAATTATTAATCATATCATAAGTTTCTAATTATAATCATTAAATCATAAGTATTTAATAATTAAATTATAATTAAATAATAACTAAGCCTTATAATAATTAAATAATTAATTAATCCTTATTATAAGTCTTATTTAATACTTATCATAAGTATTTTCCATTAATAATGAAAGTATTATTAATCACAAGTTTAATTAAAATGTTAATTAAATCATAAGTATTAATTAAATGATATAATAAATATATATCATAAGTCTTAAATAATAATAATAATTACTTTTTATATCATAAGTAATTAAATGATAATGAAATCCATTATTTATATCATAAGTTTAATAATAAATCCCAAGTTTTAAATCAAAAGTTCATCGGGTCGTATCCTGAGCCCCGGGTGTCGGTTTTCGGCGAGCCTTACATATATCTCCGCCTAAGCAAACCACCCGACACTTTGGTACACTCAAGAACATACCATGAACAGCCCACAAGTCATGATATACAGCCAATACACTAGTTGGAACTTCAATTCAATCAAAAACGTGTTTTAGACGTAACGGGTGATACGTGGCTCGGATTGAGATGACCCGAACAAGAAAGTTCGCCCCACCATCAGTCCTAACACACTAACACACCCTAAAGTCACCAAATATGGTCACAAAGTCGGACCAAACCTGGTTCATACCAAAATCACATTTCAATCTTAACAAAATACCACTTTGCTCGTATCTAGGGCTCCGGGAATCGAAACGACATGAATCCGGAGTCTAAAATTAATGTCTTGATGAGAGGAACTCATTTATATACTTTATTTTATGATCAACATCAGTTACAATATCAAAAATACACGAAAAAGCTGCTGTCCCAATTTTATCAAACCGAAAAAATATGCAATCGAGCAATTCTACGCATACAATCAACAATACAATAACATATTATCATCATACTATCAATATAACATGTAAAAACAGAAAAATAATTGAAAAATTGAAAATCTAGGGTTAGGGTTTATACCCTAATCAACAATCAAGTAATATGAACGCGTAGAGATCGTTGTGTAGAATCCGAATATGTGAATGATTTCTTGATCCAAGTATTATTTGATGAAGATGATGATGGATTATGGTGGTGGTGGTGACGGCTAGGGAGGGAGAAGAGGAGAGAGCACCAAATGAATTCTAGGGTTGATAAAATTAGGAATAAAATGTGAAAATGAGGAGAATTGCAAAAATGAAAGGGGTATACCCCCTCCCCATGGGGTGTCCGTCCAAAATCAATGGGGTGGGCCCCATTTCTAGGCCAAATTGATGCTAAGATAAATTGCTTGTGGCCCGGATGCCCGAACGAAGCCCTAAACGCGAAAACACCGCTACGCGATTGATTTTTCGGAGAGATAAAAAATACGCGACGAATAAAATATATAAACACTATATATGATCATATGACATTAAAATATCATATTTAAAATAATTAGGACTTAAAAATCCCAAAAGCTCGACCGTTCGTTTGAAAACCGAAAAGATTCGCCGGATAGAAATCCGCGACACGTAGAAACGTACAATTAAAGATATGAATACAAATATTCATATAACACATAATAATTAATATATTATTACAAATATAATAATATAGGTCATAGAAATGACGTGGCACGAATAACAGTTAACGGTCGTTAAATAATTAACGGTAAAAGATAACGAAAAAAGTAGGGTCGTTACAACAGTCGAAAATGTTAGAATTATGAGAATTGAGATAGTTTCAGACCTGATTGATCGATTGAAAACCGTTCAGTTAGTAGCTTTGAATGACGAAAATCTAAAGACTGAACAAGTGACTAAAAGAAAATTTGACCTATGCAATGACTCTAGAGGATTAAAGACCTATAAAGACCGAATTTGGGTGCCTATGCTTGGAGATTTGAGAGATTTAATCCTTACTGAAGCGCATAAATCGAGATTATTAGTGCATCCAGGTAGTACAAAGATGTATAGAGACTTGAAAACATTGTATTGGTGGCCGACAATGAAGACAGATGTTGCAAATTTTGTCAAAAAATGTCATATTTGTGCGCAAGTTAAGGCAGAACATCAGAAACCGTATGGATCTCTAAGACAGTTAGAAATTCCTCAGTGGAAATGGGATCATATAACGATGGATTTTGTAACCAAGTTACCCCGAACCCAGAAAGGACACGACATGATCTGGGTGATTGTGGATCGTTTAACAAAGAGTGCTCACTTTTTAGCTACTCGTGAAACAGCCTCGTTGAGTGATTTGGCAGAATTGTACTTGAAAGAGATCGTTAGTAGACATGGTGTATCGTTGTCTATAGTTTCCGACAGAGATACTAGGTTTGTATCGAACTTCTGGAACAGTTTACAACAAAATTTGGGTACACGTGTAAATCTGAGTACAGCATATCATCCACAGACAGACGGTCAGAGTGAACGGACAATTCAGACATTAGAAGATATGTTAAGAGCATGTGTCTTAGAATATGGTGGTTCTTGGGATTCACATCTTCCATTGATAGAGTTTGCTTACAACAATTCATATCATTCGAGTATCGGAATGCCACCGTATGAAATGTTATATGGTCGAAAATGCAGAACTCCTACGTGTTGGTTAGAAGCAGGCGAGAAACAATTTGCAGGTCCCGAGATTGTTCAGATAACTGCAGAAAAAGTTGAAATTGCACGTGAGAAATTAAAGGCAGCTAGAGATCGACAAAAGGTATATGCTGATCCGCGCAGACGTCCGGTGACTTTTAATGTAGGTGATCGTGTTTATCTGAAAGTTTCACCGTGGAAGGGAGTGATCAGATTTGGTAAACGTGGTAAACTAGCTCCGAGGTTTATTGGGCCATTTCCAATCAAAGAAATTTTGAATGATCAGACTGTTGTTTTAGATCTTCCATCAGAGTTAGCAGGAATTCACAACACATTCAATGTGTGCTATCTGAGAAAGTACAAAGTAGACGATGAAAGTCAGATTCTTCCATTGAAAGACTTGAAAGTTGATTTGACTAAGAAATTAGTGGAAGAGCCGATTAAGATAGTAGATAAGAAAGTCACCAAGTTAAGAAAGAAGCTGATTCCAATGGTGTTAGTAGAGTGGCGACATAGTTTAGGTTCCAACCTGACGTGGGAAACCGAGGAGTTAATGAGAACGCGCTATCCCCATTTGTTTGACCTTGACCAGATTCCGAGGACGGAATCTTCTTAAGGGGGGAAGATTTGTAACATCCTCAAGTGGGTCTAGATGTAAGATTACTATTTTGCCCTTAAGATAGTATGGTGTTATTATATGCTTTTATTTTTTATTTAATATTTATTATTAAATAATGATGTGGTTAGGACCAGTTTGTGACAAGGGTCACAGAACAGGTTTGTTTATTTAATTTGGACTTCGTTTGGGTTGCCAAATGATGTACGAAAGATATCAGATAACTTATAAATACCCGTGTGCCACACAGTGTGGGATTTTAACCCACTTTTGATGCCTTATGCAGTGCATTTCTTGCACTTTCCAGACCCTTCCCAAGTATTACCCCGTACCTAAATTCTTCCCCTTTGAAACCCTAATTGCTAAAACTAGTTCTTGAGCTCAAATTGTTCTTGGAATCGTGTTCTTTGTTGTCTACTGATTCTAACAAGGTAAGAAACATGTGTTTTTGTGTTCAATTCGTGGTTAAATTCATAGTTTTGTGTAAGTTTTGTAAAAAGCTTGATTTTGTATCAAAACCCATGAATTTGATGTTGTTATAGTCCAAACTTTGTGGGTTTATAGTCTATAACATGTAGTGATTGAGTTGTGGTAAGTTTTGGTGTCGAAAATGAGCTCTAGATCGAGTTTTGGCGATTTTAGCTTGAAGTCCGTAACTTGTGTTCAGCTTCTGAAGAAGATGAACACAGTCGGCCGACTGTCGGTCGACAGTCGACCGACCGAGGGTGAACCGACCGATTGACGAAGACAACCGACCGACTGAGATTTACATTCAGCTGGTTGATGTAATACCAAATGAGTCGACCGACTGAGAAGGTCAGTCGACCGATTGTGTAGACAGTCGACCGACTGTCAGTGTCAGTCGACCGACTGAGTATCCAGGGCAGAATATTTTACCTAAGTGTTGATTTTTAGCCGTTATGCTGCCCGTTTGTATTTTGATGATTTTGAAAGTGCATTTTGAAAGTGCATAAGTGTTAAGGAGAAAATTTTTAGCGGACAGTTTTCTGACAAAATTTTATGTATTGTGTTATTTGGTGTTTATGGACATAAACTAACTCGTGTATATGTATTTCTCAGGAGAAAAGGAGAAAGAGAAGGTTCAGTGATTAGATAACTGAACACCTTCTCGTTTGCTGGTAATTGGTGAGTGGGACTAACTGGAGAATATAGTATATTGTAGCATGTTATATTATGATTGTCATGCTTGCTAGATATACTTATTGTTGTGATTAGTTAGTACCTTGTAAAGACTGCATGTTAGTTGATGCTTGTCTGCTGGAGCCCAGTGCGTCCCTATCTTGTGGTAGCCTAATTCGATAGGAGAGATCAACCTGCGGGTTGGGTTCCTCATGTGGTAGTGATGTCGTAGGGGGTGTATACAAAATAGTATTATTTTTAGTGCGAAAATACTATTAAATACGATACAATTTTACACAAGATATTTATTTATTTATAGAATGGATATACTTAAACCTTGCTACAACACTTATAGGCAGTGTACCTAATCGTACAGTAGTGTAGTTTTTAGTAAGTCCGGTTCGTTCCACAGGGAATCTTTTTTAAACAAAGCTCAACGCTATATTAGTTTACTTTTATAAAAATACAAATATATATATAAGTAATATTATTATTATAAAGGGGGGTTTTTACCGTTTAATGACCGGTTTGTCGATTTTTAAATTTTAGTCGCAGTTAAAACCAAATGTAAAATATTAAAAATCAATACAAGACTTAAATTAAAGCATGAAGTAAATAACGATAAATGAAATTGCGAATAATAAAAGTGCGATAAAATAAACTTGCGATAATTAAAAAGTACGATAATTAAAAGTGCGATTAAATACAATAACAATAAAAATGCGATAATTAGAAGTGCAATTAAATATAAAATAAAGGAAATTAAATATGAAATAAAAGAATTATGCTTATTTAAACTTCCGTAATCATGATGTTTGACGTGTTGATTTTAGTTTTATGCCCATGGGTTAATTGTCCTTTGTCCTGGATTATTTAATATGTCCGTCTGGTTTTTGTCCATAACAGTCCATCAGTCATAAATATAAAGTGCGAGTATCCTCGTCAAATTATCCTTATACCCGAAGTTAAATATTCTAACTAATTAGGGATTTAAACTGTAAAAAGATTTTAATACTTTGTTTAATAATTACACCAGGATGTCGACTGAGTGTAACCCAAGGTTTTAATATTTTGTTATCAATTATACCAAGTGTCCTTTGTACATAATTTCACCCCTGTTTTAATTATTCTAGTGGCTATTAATCCATTCCCGTGTCCGGTTAAATGAACGATTATTCGTACATATAAATACCCCGCCCATCGTGTCCGATTGAGTGTATATGGTAATTTATAGGGACGCCCAATTGTAAATCTTTATATTAACATTAGCAAACTATCATTTAGTTAAACAAATATAAAGCCCATTAATAGCTCATAGTCTAATTTCCACAAGTGTCGTTCTTTTGTCCAAACCCCAATTATGGTACAAAGTCCAATTACCCAATTTTAGTAATTAGCCCAACATCATGATTACTTCGTTTTAAATAAGCATAATAATAACTTAGCTACGAGACATTAATGTAAAAAGGTTGAACATAACTTACAATGATTAAAAATAGCGTAGCGTTACACGGACAGAATTTCGACTTACACCCTTACAATATTCGCTAACATACCCTTATTATTAGAATTATAATTAAAATTAAAATTAAAATATAAATTATAAATATAAATATATCGTATGAATGAGGAGAAAAAAGATGATGAAAATGATCAGAATTCGGTTTGCTTTATAGGGAGTTTCAAAACTAGGGGCTCCGCGACTCGCGGCCATTTTGGCCTTCAAACTCCGCGAGTCGCGGAGTTTGCTTTTACAGCTCAGAGGAGTTTGGCTCTTTGTTTACCGACGGTTTATAATATATATATAATATATATATAATTAATATAATTAATTATATATTATATTATATTTATATACATAGTTAACTTGTAATTTTTAGTCCGTTGCGTCGAGCGTTGAGAGTTGACTCTGGTCCCGGTTCCGGATTTTCGAACGTCCTTGCGTACAATTTTATATTTTGTACTTTGCGTTTTGAATCTTGTACTCTTGTAATTTCGAGACGTTTCTTATCAATAATTGGAACCTCTTTGATTGTCTTTTGTACTTTTGAGCTTTTTGGTCGTTTGCGTCTTCAATTCGTCGAATCTGTCTTTTGTCTTCACCTTTTATTATTTAAACGAATATCACTTGTAAATAGAACAATTGCAACTAAAAGCTTGTCTTTCTTGAGGAATAATGCTATGAAATATATGTTCGTTTTTAGCATTATCAAATATTCCCACACTTGAGCGTTGCTTGTCCTCAAGCAATATCGTCTTGAAATACTAGAATCACTTCTTTATTCTTCACACTTTGTACATCAGTGATTTCTATACGGCGGTATAAACAATGGTAGTAACGATATGGTTTACAGTCCCACATGACTATAAAAATTTAGATCCATTAAGGAAATTGGATCTTTATGAAAACATTTGATCTTTTGAAAATTAAATCTAGTTTTTACCCTAGATAAGTTTTCCGGGATAACCCTTTACCGGTGTTTGCAAAATATTTTTGTGGGTTTGGTGGGTTTCAGATTTGAAAATTTTAGCTCAAAACTTGCGGTTTTGTGTCACCCACTTGCTAACCTTGTATTTGGAAAGCAACACGTCCAGTTTACTTGTCCCGTATATTACCTTTCGGTAAACTACCGTCCGGTTGTAAAGGAAAGCGTTGAACAAGCAACTGTTAAGGCAATGTCCCCTGACATGCTTTTAATTATGGTCTATAACGTGTCGGACGCAATTACTATCCTTGGTAGGAGCAATAGTAAAGCTCACCCTTATGATTTTTCGGTATGGCACAAGGTCCTGTCTTTGACCACTATGCAACCACCGTTCTTACGGTTGACACCCGATTTGGTTCAGGTGACCTAATGAATTCCAGGTGAATTCCTAGGATTTTACGTTCAATGGTAATGAACGCATTGAAAATAGGGTTTTCAGAAAACAAATCGGTTTGTAATTTTGATCAAAATATTTTCTCGTTCAAGCTCGAGTTTAGATATCATTGAATTCCATGAGTTTGAATTCTCAATCTTTAAGGTCAATCTCTAGGATTGAGTAATATCAGTCTTAAAAGTTGATTTTTAATCTTTAAGGAGATTATCCTTTCTGGGGATCTGATTCATTAGTCTTATCCAGCTAATTTGCATGGTGCCCCCCCATTGTACGAGATAAATCCTTCTCATGGTTAGGATAAATCTGACCACTTGACGACCCTGTTTAATGCTGAGGTCCGTGGATTTCCTGCTGATTTTAGTGATGACTTTTCTAGATTTTTCGTCAACCTACAGCTGGTCTGGACGACAACTTCATGACCTAAATCAAGAAGCGCGTGTCTTTTTCGGAAGACTTTACTTCCTTTTAATGATGGAATTGATTCATCGTGTAGATCCATCTCTTCTTTTCTTTCATCGGGTAAAACAGTTTAGTTTAGTCCAAAGCAAAAGTATTTTCAGTTATTTGTTACAGATATATGTGACATATGTTTAAGATAACTTGGTAAATTTTCCCACACTTGGCTTTTATTTTCCTTTTTATCGTCCTCTATTCCATTTTAAATGAATTTTAACATTTTGGTTTGTTTCTCAATTTATGTCCTTTCCGAGGTAACAATAATTTCGATGTTAAAACCTAGTTTTATCGTTCATAAATATGTATAAACATGATTTTGAGTTCATTTAATTGAAAATTTTGAAAATTTTTACTAGAATTGGGTAGTCAGTATATAAGACTAGGGCTGTTCTTTATTATCAGAGAGCACTAGATTCTAATACAACTACTGCTTTACTAGTATTTTTAATGGTAACCAAGTGTATAAAGTAAAAAATTTTAAAATCCGAAAGAATTTAACCCCTTCCCACACTTAAGATCTTGCAATGCCCTCATTTGCAAGAAATCAGTAACAATTTAAATTATTGAGGGTGATTTGTGTGAAAATGATTAAATTTTACCAAAGTTTCCAAATATATTGGCGTTTGTTTGCTGAATGATAAATGGTGCAGTTTGCTGAATGATAAATGGTGCACATCATTTGTTCATTCCGTCTTGTTGTTATTTCACATATATTTTGCATCTTGTCGTCAAAATTAGTTGCTTTTGCTGAACTTAATGCCAGTCTTTGAAAATGCGTTGTTTTACCCTGTTGTGTACATAAGATAAACTGCAAACATATATACATATTTTTGAAGTTTGGTATATTACCCCACATTCAAAAATTATTAAAATCTAAGAATAAAAGTTAGACAATTATAAAAACTATTACAATATTAACAAAAGTAATAAACGTATCAATCATTACAAATTACAAAATAATAAAAAAATAATAATAAGTAAACTAAGGATGATATTGGTACCAATAGGGGTTCCAGGCATAACCATAGGTGCTATAGAATGCTTCGGCAGGGTCATACGTAGGATACGGTGGCTGCATCTCTATAGACCAGGGAGGGAAGATGGGTTTCGGTGTAGGAATATAGTTTCTACCTATATGTTGGCAATGAGCTATGATTTGGTTCTGATGAACTTGCCAATCTTCAAATGCTCTCTGTCTAGCATTTTCATATTCCTGAGAAGTTATAAACCTTTGCATTTCTTGCATCTCATTCCCCCCTCCTACATTACCTTGCTGTTGGTTTCTCTCCACCTGTGGATGTCTACCATGGTATTGTACTGCGGCGTTATTTCGCCTCTTCAAAACTTTCGCACCATGGTATACATTTAAACCTATAGTATCGCGGGGTTCCGGTTCTTCTACTAATAATCCCCCCCGACTTATATCCACACCGAGATATTCACCAATCAAAGTAATAAAAATACCACCTCCTATTATGCTATGCGGTCGCATCCCCCGAACCATAGCTGATAAATAATAACCCACACAATATGGTATACTTACAGCGCTTTGTGGGTCTCGAATACACATATGGTAAAACATATCCTGTTCATTTACTTTTTCCTTGTTCTTACCCCTTTGTGTAATCGAATTAGCTAAAAACCTATGAATCACTCTTAATTCGGCTCTATCTATATCCAAATAAGAGTAATTTCCCCCTTTGAAACGGTGATGGCTTGTCATTTGACTCCACACACCGTGTGTATCAAAATTTTCATCTATCTTTCTACCGTTTAGTATCAACCCTCTACAATCGGCAGATGCTAACTCCTCAGGCGTATATATACGTAAAACCTGAGCCATGTCCAGTAAAGACATGTGGCGCATCGAACCGCCTAACAAAAATCTAATAAAAGAACGATCGGTTAAACTAGCTACCCGATCATTCAACTCTATACTACATAACAATTCTTCACACCATACTTTATATACAGGTCTACACATGGTGAATAAACGTACCCAGTCATTAAAAGTAGAATTACCATACCTCTGTACAAGTAATTCCCTAATTGGCCAGGCCAATTCTACAGCTTCTAAGGGTCCCCATTCTATGACCCTCGGTACCTCAACAACCTTAGAATGAAGAGTATGCAAACCCCTTTGATATTTTGGATAATCTATCCAAAGTCTGTCAAATCTCAGGTTCGGGTGCAACTCTTCCAAGTGCATATCAGAAAAGGTCATGACTGGATGAGGTATATCCTGCTTGTAGTAGTTATCCACCTCCTGTTGTTCCGCATTCTCAGCAGGAGCATTGCGGGCTTGGGATGAAGATTCACCCCTTTCAGTCTGCAAAACACATCAAACACAAATTTTGTGCATCCAAATATGCATTAGTGTCAGCAAAATCATCAATCAAAATAATTACAATGACATTATCAATTTATATCAAACTTAAGCTCATTTTCATATTTTCATCAAATCTACACTTTTTCAAATAAGCATATACGAAAATGTTCGCCTAGTTCATAATCATTCAACTCAAATAACATGTCAAAATAATCATTACTAGCAATTAAACAAGTCTCAAATGGCATTATCTTTCAAAAATCAAGTTCATGAATTTTAGACTTGAAAAAGTCCACTTTAATTCTCAAAATCATGTTTAGGCTCAAATTTTGGATCATTTAACTACCTAGACATGTTACACTACTCAATTTAGCAACAATTCATGACAAAAATCGGCCATAACCTGTTTATATCAAAAAGCCCCAAATTTGCTCAAGAACACAAACCCCTAGATTACTCAAAATTTGAAGTTTAAGGCTTCTAATCATGTTAAACAGCATCAATCTAGGTTATACAAGCATAATACATAAACAATTTAAGCATAATTACACTAAAAAGCATCAAAATCAAATTGGGGAAAAAATAGCTCAAGAACACCAAATTTCGGATTAAATGGTGTTTAGGTGTAGAAATTTACCGTTTTTCTTGAGTAATTCCTAGATATCATCCTTCTCAACATGATTTTAGTAAAAGATTTGGTGATTAACGGTTAAAAATTGTGATTTTGGGGGTTTTTTCTAGGGTTTTTTCGTGGGTTTTCGCAGTATTTTTTTCTTCTGTGGGTTTTGTGTGGACTGAGCTGTTTCAGCTCTTATTTTTTTCTGTAATCTGACCCCTCCGCGACTCGCGGCATTTAACCCTCCAAACTCCGCGAGTCGCGGAGTTTGCTATTTTTTTTTTTTTTTTATAATCATTAACTTATTAAAACAATTAAGTACTTAATTTTTAAAATTTTGTTTCCCTTGTTATTTAGGACGAGGTCGTTTCGGATCGATGTCCTAGTCCGTCCTTCGACAAAATTTTAAAATTTGTCTTTTTGTAGCGATTGTTTTAAAAGCTAAGATTTTTTTGTTTTTTAAATGTTTTTGGCATACTTTAATTCAATAAGATTAAAAATAATGATAATAAAAGTTCTCGTCCCTCTCTCGGGTAAAGCAATTTCGGTTCAAAGACCTAGTCTTCAACTTACGACGAATTTTAAAAATCATATTTTAACTTAATGAGATAAAGTAAATTTTTGTTTTTAAATTCACACAATTTAAATATAAAATTCAAAATTAATATTAAAATTTCACACCAAACTTAAAATTTGAAATGCATAAAATTAAAAATTCATATTTTAAAAATTAAAAATTCACACCAAACTTAATTTAAAAATTCATATTATAAATTCACACCAAGCTTATATTAATTTTTCAAATATTTACAATTTTAAATATATTGTTTTTACAAAGTTTACAATATTAATTTAAGATTTATATATTAATTTTAAAAATATGGTAAAAATAAAATTAAAAATCTTTTTGTCTTTTTATCCCACTTTAATCAATCAAATATTATCAAAAATATGCGCCCCTCTTTTCGGTAAAGTAATTTCAGTTCCAAGACCTAATTTAACTCATGACGAATTTTTTGAAATATTTTAGGTTGATTGATTAAAGATATTTATACCTTAAGAATAAACGTTAAATTTCGCAGTGATGTAATAAATTTTTGAATGATATCAATAATTTCGGTCACCAAACCTAATTTTATTCAATACCAATTTAATACTTTTTAGCGAACAAATTAGCGTTTATTATCAAAAGGTTAAAAATAAAAATAAAAACTGTACAGACATACCTGTGAAATACATTTCTTAGTTATATGATCTATCCCATTCATAAGATAGTCGGTTTAATTGGTTTTCCATGGCTACATAGGCGTAACCTCGAGCATTCAGTGTCTTTTCTTCTAAACATATGAATGGTCAGTCTCTGCATAAAGTAACAAATTCGGTATTTGAATAGGTTTGATTATTTGAACATTTACCTCCATGTGACCATTTTCCGCATTTGTGACATCTTTCTAGGTGTCGTGCTCTTCTTTTCGCTGCGGATTTTGATTTTCCTTTACCAAATTGTAACTTATTATCTTCGCATCTGGATTCTTTTCTAACTCCGTCCATTCTTTCTCTGATTACTGATACTAATTCACTCGGTAGTATGTCATTATTACGTTTAGTGATCAAAGCGTGTAGCATTAGACCATGGTTTAGTTCACAGGCAGTCTTCATTTTGTAAAAACCTAAAAAAAATAAAAATTCAGAATGGGGGGAGAAGACTAGTTCTTCAGGGTCTGCTAGGGAAAGACCATTCGGGTTCTATTTTCGAGAACTACACGAAAACAGATAATCTAACTCTAACAGAAATACATATTATCTTTTAAAGACTTGATTCTCCCCACACTTAGTTAGCTGTGGTGTCGAAATTGTGATTAACTTCGTTGTCGACTTCCATCGGACCATGTATGTAATGTTTAACTCTGTGACCATTAACTTTAAATTCAATCCCATTTGAATTTATTAATTCTATCGTTCCGTATGGGAAAACTCTTTTGACTATGAATGGTCCAGACCATCTTGATTTCAATTTTCCAGGAAATAGCTTGAATCGTGAATTGAAAAGAAGAACTCTGTCTCCTTCTTTAAATTCTTTTGAACTTCTAATTCTTTTATCATGCCATTTCTTCGTTCTTTCTTTATAGATTAACGAATTATCGTATGCTTCATGTCTTAATTCTTCTAATTCGTTTAGTTGACTTAATCGGAGACGTCCGGCTTCATGTAAATCAAGATTACATGTCTTCAAAGCCCAAAATGCTTTGTGTTCAATTTCTACTGGAAGATGACATGCTTTTCCATAAACAAGTCTAAAAGGTGTGGTTCCAATTGGAGTTTTGTAGGCTGTTCTAAAAGCCCAGAGTGCATCCTCCAATTTAATGGACCATTCCTTCGGATTTGATCCTACGGTTTTCTCTAGAATACGTTTTAAAGCTCGGTTGGTATTTTCAACTTGTCCACTTGTTTGTGGATGATATGCGGTGGAGATTTTATGAGTTACTCCATATCTTTTAAGAACTTTCTCAAGTTTATTATTACAGAAATGAGTACCCCGATCACTTATTAAAGCTTTCGGTGTTCCAAACCTTGCAAAAAGACGTTTTAAAAAGTTGACTACAACTCGTGCATCGTTAGTTGGGAGAGCTTGTGCTTCCGCCCATTTAGATACATAATCAATGGCTACGAGTATATATAGATTATTATGAGATTTTGGAAATGGACCCATAAAGTCAATACCCCAAATGTCAAATACTTCACATACTTGGATGACATTTTGTGGCATTTCATCACGTTGACTTATTTTTCCGGCCCTTTGACAAGCATCACAGGATTTGCAAAGAAAGTGTGCGTCTTTGTAAATTGTAGGCCAATAGAATCCAGCTTCATAAACTTTTCTTGCTGTTAGTTGAGGCCCATAATGCCCTCCTGTTGGTCCTGTGTGACAATGGTTTAAAATTTTACTAGCTTCATCTCCAAATACACATCGGCGTATTATTCCATCGGGACAACTTTTAAACAGCTGCGGATCTTCCCAAAAATAGTGTTTTATATCACTGAAGAATTTCTTTCGTCTTTGGTACGATAATCCTTTTTCAAGGAATCCACAAACTAAATAGTTTGCATAGTCTGCAAACCATGGGATTTCTTTATAATCTATCTTCAATAGATATTCATCAGGAAAGTTGTCTTGTATGGCCGATTCATTTAGAACTTCTAATTCGGGATTTTCAAGACGAGAAAGATGATCAGCGGCGAGATTTTCTGCTCCTCTTTTATCTCGGATTTCAATATCACACTCTTGTAAGAGTAAGATCCAACGGATTAATCTTGGTTTAGCATCTTGTTTTGAAAATAGGTATCTAAGAGCAGAATGGTCGGTATAGACCACCGTTTTTGCTAGAACGAGATATGATCGAAATTTGTCAAATGCAAAGACAATAGCAAGGAGTTCTTTTTCAGTAGTTGTATAGTTTGTTTGTGCTCCTTGTAACGTCTTACTAGCATAATATATAGGTTGAAATCGTTTTTCAATCCTTTGTCCTAAAACGGCTCCCATTGCAAAATCACTTGCATCGCACATTAGTTCAAATGGTAGATTCCAATTTGGTGTTATCATGATCGGTGCATTAGTGAGTTTTTCTTTAAGAATATTAAAAGATTTGATACACTCATCTAAAAAGATGAATGGAGCATCCTTTTCTAGGAGTTTATTCATAGGAGTGGCAATTTTAGAAAAATCTTTTATGAAACGTCGGTAAAAACCGGCATGCCCTAGAAAACTCCTAACTCCTCTAACATTGGTGGGATGTGGAAGTTTAGCAATTACATCTACTTTAGCTCTATCCACCTCAATTCCTTCTTTTGAAATTTTATGTCCAAGAACGATGCCTTCTTTAACCATGAAATGGCATTTCTCCCAATTAAGTACTAAATTTGATTGTTCGCATCTAAGAAGCATTCGTTCAAGATTAGCTAGACATGATATTATTACAGGTAATTCAGATTCACCATGTAAATAAGCGTATTCCAAATGGTTTGGAAGTGGCTTTAACTCTAATTTCGGAGGTTCTTCTATCGATGATTTATATCGATATCTGTCTTCTTCTTTTAGCATTTGAATTTCTTCTGTTGTTGGTTCATATCCATTAGCTATAAGTGTAGCTAACATTTCAGCTTCATCAATTGGTTCATTACCTTCTCCTAAAGAACATTCTCCTGTTCCTTGTAATTCTGGAAATTCTTCTAATAATTCTGCATGTGCATCTATAGTTTGAATATAATAACATGTATCATCTGCAGATTGTGGTAGTTGCATTGCTCTATCAACTGAAAAGGTAACACTCTCATCCTCTATACTTAGGGTCAGTTTCTTACCGAACACGTCTATCATTGCTTTAGCCGTGTTTAAGAATGGTCTTCCTAATATGAGAGGAACTTGAGAATCTTCTTCCATGTCCAGAACAACAAAATCTACTGGAAATACTAAATTACCAACTTTAACTAGCATGTTCTCCATTATCCCTCTAGGATATTTTATTGATCTATCGGCTAGTTGTATGCTTATTCTGGTTGGTTTCAATTCTCCAAGGTCTAGTTTAGTGTATAGTGAATACGGCATTAGATTTATACTAGCACCTAAGTCTGCCAATGCTTCTATTAAACTAAGACTACCCAGAAAACATGGAATTGTGAAACTTCCTGGATCAGATAGTTTTTCTGGTATCTTATTCAACAGCACTGCTGAACAATTAGCATTCATAGTAACAGCCGAGAGTTCTTCCATTTTCTTTCTATTCGTGATCAGATCTTTCAAGAATTTAGCATATCTAGGCATTCCTGAAATCACATCAATGAAAGGAAGATTTACATTTATCTGTTTAAACATATCCAAGAATTTGGATTGCTCGGCTTCAAGTTTCTCTTTCTTCATTTTACTCGGGTAAGGAAGTGGTGGTTGATATGGTTTAACATAAGGTTTATCCTTAACTTTGTTACCTTCATTAACCTTCTCAACTACCGGTTCTTTTTCCTTATCTTGATCAGGTTGTGGTTCTTGTGGAGTAGGAATAGCTTCATCAGAAGTTACAGTTATTTCAGGTGGTTTAAGTGTTGTACCACTTCTTGTGGTAATAGCTTTAGCTGTTTCATTCCGAGGGTTAGCGTTTGTATCACTAGGTAGACTTCCCGGTTTTCTTTCACCTATTAACCTTGCTAGGTTACTTACTTCTTGTTCCAGATTTTGAATAGAAGCTTGTTGATTTCTAAATGCTTGAGCATTTTGTTCATTGGTTTGTTTTTGAGATGTGAAAAACTGCGTTTGAGTTTCAACTAGCTTCGTCATCATATCTTCCTAATTCGGCTTTTTATCATCGGTTTGTTGTGGTGGTTTGTTTTGAAAATTCGGTCTTTGTTGATTGTAATTGTTATTAGATACTTGTTGATTGCTAGGATCTTGTTGGTTGTTGTATGGAATATTTCGGTTATAATTCTGGTTTTGATTGTAAATCGGTCTTGGCGGTTGATAATTATTCTGATAATTATTTCCGGGCCTTTGGTTTATGTATGAAATATTCTCTCTTTGTTCCATTGTTAATTCAATACTGAGACAATCTTTTGTCAAATGTGGTCCTCCACACTGCTCACAACTAATTCGTATTGAGTGAATATCCTTAGTCATCTTTTCCATTCGTCTCTCCACAGCATCTATCTTTGCGGAAATGGAATCTAAGTCATGGCTAGAATCGGCTCTAGCTGGTTTAGATGATCTAATGATATCTTTTTCTTGGTGCCACTCATGTGAGTGGGAAACAGTGTTATCAATAATTTTGTAAGCATCAATTTTGGTTTTCTTCATAATAGAACCACCAACTGCTATATCTATGTCTTTCCTTGTAGTGATGTCGCATCCTTAGTAGAATATTTGTACTATTTGACAGGTGTCTAAACCATGTTGCGGACATCCTCTTAACAACTTTCCATATCTTGTCCATGCCTCATATAGAGTTTCATTTGGCTTCTGTGTAAACGTAACAATTTCTGCTTGAAGTCTTACGGATTTAGATGCAGGAAAGAATTGTTTAAGAAATTTGTCAACTAAAACGTCCCATGTATCAATCGCCCCTTCAGGTAACGATTCCAACAAATCTTTGGCTTCTCCCTTTAAAGTCCAGGGAAATAACATGAGATATATCTGTTCATCCTCCACTTCTCGGATTTTAAATAGTGTGCAGATCCTATTAAAGGTATGTAGATGTTCATTTGGATCTTCCTTCGGCGCACCACTAAATTGGCATTGATTAGTCACCATGTGTAGAATTTGTCCTTTGATTTCATAATCTGGCGCATTAATGTCTGGATGAGTAATTGCGTGACCTTGGCCAGTGCGTTTAGCTCTCATTCGGTCTTCCATACTTAAAGGTTCCAGATTCTCCATAATTGAATTTGTTGAATCGGTATCACTAGATGATTCTGATTTAATAGTTCGTTCCTCAACAATCTCTGTTTGAATGATTGGTGGTTCCGGAGGAAAGTTTAGTGGTTCAGGATCTACGAACCGTTCCTGAATATTCTCCGGATTCTCAATTGTGAGGTCGGGTTCAAAAAATGGATTATCGGAAATTTGAACTGAAGTACTTGGTTGACTGGATGACGATTCTAAAGAAAAATCAACGGCGGTTATATTTGCTAAATGTCTTGATCTAGTTACAGGTGGTGAACGTACAAAAGGTGGTGAACGTCTTGCTCGGTGCATTCACTGAATATCCTATTAGTTTTAAAAAGGAAAGAAAAATTATAATAAGTTATCCAATCAATAGACTTTTCTAATTTTGCCCACGTTTCGAATAGCCAAAAGATGCAGCAGAGGGGCAGGATTCGTTTGGTCTCAATATAATTGAGGACAGTTTGGCTCCAATAACCCGGTCCACGTACAAATCCAACTATTACTACGAACCAGAAAATTTTGATGTCTATTAATTTAACCACTTAAAATAAATTTTCGTAATTTTAAGAAATTTAGATAAGAAGTAGAATAAAAATCTATGTCCTAAAACTAGAATAGCGAGAAATAAGAAAGAAAAAGAGTTCGTCGGAAAAGTGTCTAAAAAGAAAAATGATTGAAAAATAAAAGGTGACGGAAAAATAAAAGAAACTTATAAAACTTAAAAATACTTTGACTAACCTAATCTTATTACTACAACTAACTTAAAATTATAATCGCAAATTGAAATTACTAATTGGAATGATAATTGATACATAGGTAAAAGGTGTCTAAAAATATTAAAGCTTACAAGAAAAACTAAATCCCAAATGAAAATAACTTAAAAAGAAACTAAAACTTAAAAAGGCGTCGCAAAATTCTAAAGCACCTAAATCTTAGTCTAAAGAAAAAGCACTTAAGGAATTCTACGGCAAAGCCTAAAAATCTAGGAGTAAAAATAACTATGGCAAAAACTAAGTTTAAAACTAAATATGAGCTAAAAATACAAAAGTTACGCTAAAGCGATTAAAAAGGGACAAAATATAAAAATATACAAAAAGTTGTAAAAATTACATTTTTTATAAAAATATTATTTTTATATTATTTATTTATTAAAACTATTAATTTTACAATTTAATAAAACTAATTAATACTAAATACATAAATTAAATAAAAAGTAAAAGTTAAAATAAAATTAATTATAATAATAATAATAATTAGGGTTAATAATAATAATAATTATTAAATACCCCGTAATTAATGCTGAATTAGGGTTCTGTCTCGTGTCAGAGTCACTCCGCGAGTTGCGGTATTTAAAACATCAAACCCCGCGAGTCGCGGGGTTCAGAATTTCAACTGACAGATTTAATCTTCAACGCGTTTTTCTTTATTTATTTATTTTTTTATTCTGTTTTTAATTTTTCTGTTAAAAAAAATATGTGTATAAAAACTTATATTTTAAAAACTTAAATAAAATAGAACTACTTTATAATTTTAATAAATAAAATGCTTAAAACTAGATTTATATATATATATTTTTTATGTTTTTAAATAAAACAAAATACTTAAATAAAACTTATGTTTTTATAAGATAAAAATAAAGAAACTTTATAAAACTTAAATATTTAACAAAATCTTAAAAATACTTATATTTTTGTTTTTCATTTTATATTTTCGAATATTTAAAACGTATTTTTACAAAAGCGACTTTTAATCGAAGTAAACTAAAAATCTCTTTTTTTTTTTATATTAGCGTTGCGTTTCCGGCGTTTAGAAAGTTCCCCGGCAGCGGCGCCAAAAATACTTGATGTCGTAGGGGGTGTATACAAAATAGTATTATTTTTAGTGCGAAAATACTATTAAATACGATACAATTTTACACAAGATATTTATTTATTTATAGAATGGATATACTTAAACCTTGCTACAACACTTATAGGCAGTGTACCTAATCGTACAGTAGTGTAGTTTTTAGTAAGTCCGGTTCGTTCCACAGGGAATCTTTTTTAAACAAAGCTCAACGCTATATTAGTTTACTTTTATAAAAATACAAATATATATATAAGTAATATTATTATTATAAAGGGGGGTTTTTACCGTTTAATGACCGGTTTGTCGATTTTTAAATTTTAGTCGCAGTTAAAACCAAATGTAAAATATTAAAAATCAATACAAGACTTAAATTAAAGCATGAAGTAAATAACGATAAATGAAATTGCGAATAATAAAAGTGCGATAAAATAAACTTGCGATAATTAAAAAGTACGATAATTAAAAGTGCGATTAAATACAATAACAATAAAAATGCGATAATTAGAAGTGCAATTAAATATAAAATAAAGGAAATTAAATATGAAATAAAAGAATTATGCTTATTTAAACTTCCGTAATCATGATGTTTGACGTGTTGATTTTAGTTTTATGCCCATGGGTTAATTGTCCTTTGTCCTGGATTATTTAATATGTCCGTCTGGTTTTTGTCCATAACAGTCCATCAGTCATAAATATAAAGTGCGAGTATCCTCGTCAAATTATCCTTATACCCGAAGTTAAATATTCTAACTAATTAGGGATTTAAACTGTAACAAGATTTTAATACTTTGTTTAATAATTACACCAGGATGTCGACTGAGTGTAACCCAAGGTTTTAATATTTTGTTATCAATTATACCAAGTGTCCTTTGTACATAATTTCACCCCTGTTTTAATTATTCTAGTGGCTATTAATCCATTCCCGTGTCCGGTTAAATGAACGATTATTCGTACATATAAATACCCCGCCCATCGTGTCCGATTGAGTGTATATGGTAATTTATAGGGACGCCCAATTGTAAATCTTTATATTAACATTAGCAAACTATCATTTAGTTAAACAAATATAAAGCCCATTAATAGCTCATAGTCTAATTTCCACAAGTGTCGTTCTTTTGTCCAAACCCCAATTATGGTACAAAGTCCAATTACCCAATTTTAGTAATTAGCCCAACATCATGATTACTTCGTTTTAAATAAGCATAATAATAACTTAGCTACGAGACATTAATGTAAAAAGGTTGAACATAACTTACAATGATTAAAAATAGCGTAGCGTTACACGGACAGAATTTCGACTTACACCCTTACAATATTCGCTAACATACCCTTATTATTAGAATTATAATTAAAATTAAAATTAAAATATAAATTATAAATATAAATATATCGTATGAATGAGGAGAAAAAAGATGATGAAAATGATCAGAATTCGGTTTGCTTTATAGGGAGTTTCAAAACTGGGGGCTCCACGACTCGCGGCCATTTTGGCCTTCAAACTCCGCGAGTCGCGGAGTTTGCTTTTACAGCTCAGAGGAGTTTGGCTCTTTGTTTACCGACGGTTTATAATATATATATAATATATATATAATTAATATAATTAATTATATATTATATTATATTTATATACATAGTTAACTTGTAATTTTTAGTCCGTTGCGTCGAGCGTTGAGAGTTGACTCTGGTCCCGGTTCCGGATTTTCGAACGTCCTTGCGTACAATTTTATATTTTGTACTTTGCGTTTTGAATCTTGTACTCTTGTAATTTCGAGACGTTTCTTATCAATAATTGGAACCTCTTTGATTGTCTTTTGTACTTTTGAGCTTTTTGGTCGTTTGCGTCTTCAATTCGTCGAATCTGTCTTTTGTCTTCACCTTTTATTATTTAAACGAATATCACTTGTAAATAGAACAATTGCAACTAAAAGCTTGTCTTTCTTGAGGAATAATGCTATGAAATATATGTTCGTTTTTAGCATTATCAGGTAGCCTATTTGCATCCGTGTAGTATATGTTTGAATGACGCGTACGTCGCGTGTGGATGATTTATGCAGCACGGTATGTAGGAGGAACTTCCGGTAAACCCCAGCCCGATCAACTGGAGGTTAATGGTTTGGCCGAATCGCCGGAGTCTCTGTAGACTGCACTACTGGGTGATGTTTGTGTGTTAGACTAAGTGACATGATTAGTATAACACTTATGTATACTATGGCCTGAAGTTAGT
Source organism: Rutidosis leptorrhynchoides (assembly GCF_046630445.1). Taxonomy (NCBI): domain Eukaryota; kingdom Viridiplantae; phylum Streptophyta; class Magnoliopsida; order Asterales; family Asteraceae; genus Rutidosis; species Rutidosis leptorrhynchoides. The sequence goes on from NC_092339.1 coordinate 124,122,877, forward strand.
CGTACTCACTTAGCTTCGTGCTAATTCCCCTCCATCTCCTCCCTGCAGGTTGTTAGCTTTTGTAGATAGTGCTTTTGGGAGAAGACGGGCATGATGATGTTATGTTTGACAGGGTTAACTCTGATGCGGTCTTTTAGAATATGAACCGTGTACCTTTGAAAATATAATGTATTTACGTCTCTTCCTATTAATATGTAAATTGTTCTAATGACACGTGACATCGGTTTGTACAAATGTTGATATCGTAATTAATTAATATTATGCTTCCGCCACATATAAAAAAAAAAATAGCGGTGTCACATAACTTGACTTTTAAAATCAACTAAACACATGTTCTATATCTATATGATATGCTAACTTAATGATTTAAAACCTGGAAACACGAAAAACACCGTAAAATCAGATTTACGCCGTCGTAGTAACACCGCGGGCTGTTTTGGGTTAGTTAATTAAAAACTATGATAAACTTTGATTTAAAAGTTGTTATTTTGGGAAAATGATTTTTATTATGAACATGAAACTATATCCAAAAATAATGGTTAAACTCAAAGTGAAAGTATGTTTTCTAAAATGGTCATCTAGACGTCGTTCTTTCGACTGAAATGACTACCTTTACAAAAACGACTTGTAACTTATTTTTCTGACTATAAACCTATACTTTTTCTGTTTAGATTCATAAAATAGAGTTCAATATAAAACCATAGCAATTTGATTCACTCAAAACGGATTTAAAATGAAGAAGTTATGGGTAAAACAAGATTGGATAATTTTTCTCATTTTAGCTACGTGAAAATTGGTAATAAATCTATTCCAACCATAACTTAATCAACTTGTATTGTATATTATGTAATCTTGAGATACCATAGACACGTATACAATATTTCGACCTATCATGTCAACACATCTATATATATTTCGGAACAACCATAGACACTCTATATGTGAATGTTGGAGTTAGCTATACAGGGTTGAGGTTGATTCCAAAATATATATAGTTTGAGTTGTGATCAATACTGAGATACGTATACACTGGGTCGTGGATTGATTCAAGATAATATTTATCGATTTATTTCTGTACATCTAACTGTGGACAACTAGTTTTAGGTTACTAACGAGGACAGCTGACTTAATAAACTTAAAACATCAAAATATATTAAAAGTGTTGTAAATATATTTTGAACATACTTTGATATATATGTATATATTGTTATAGGTTCGTGAATCAACCAGTGGCCAAGTCTTACTTCCCGACGAAGTAAAAATCTGTGACAGTGAGTTATAGTCCCACTTTTAAAATCTAATATTTTTGGGATGAGAATACATGCAGGTTTTATAAATGATTTACAAAATAGACACAAGTACGTGAAACTACATTCTATGGTTGAATTATCGAAATCGAATATGCCCCTTTTTATTAAGTCTGGTAATCTAAGAATTAGGGAACAGACACCCTAATTGACGTGAATCCTAAAGATAGATCTATTGGGCCTAACAAACCCCATCCAAAGTACCGGATGCTTTAGTACTTCGAAATTATATCATATCCGAAGGGTGTCCCGCAATGATGGGGATATTCTTATATATGCATCTTGTTAATGTCGGTTACCAGGTGTTTACCATATGAATGATTTTTATCTCTATGTATGAGATGTGTATTGAAATATGAAATCTTGTGGTCTATTGTTACGATTTGATATATATAGGTTAAACCTATAACTCACCAACATTTTTGTTGACGTTTAAAGCATGTTTATCCTCAGGTGAATACTAAGAGCTTCCGCTGTTGCATACTATAATAAGGACAAGATTTGGAGTCCATGTTTGTATGATATTGTGTAAAAACTGCATTCAAGAAACTGATTTCGATGTAACATATTTGTATTGTAAACCATTATGTAATGGTCGTGTGTAAACAGGATATTTTAGATTATCATTATTTGATAATCTACGTAAAGCTTTTTAAACTTTTATTTATGAAATAAAGGTTATGGTTTGTTTTAAAAATGAATGCGGTCTTTGGAAAAACGTCTCATATAGAGGTCAAAACCTCGCAACGAAATCAATTAATATGGAACGTTTTTAATCAATAAGAACGGGACATTTCACATGTACCCCTCAACACAATGGTATAGCAGAAAAAATGAACCGAACAATCAAGGAACGTGTTCGGAGCATGCTCAGTATGGCTAAGCTGCCAAAGCCATTCTGGGGAGAAGCAGTCAGAGCTGCATGTTACTTGATCAACCGATCTCCATCAGTACCACTGAATTTTGAAGTTCCGGAGAAACTTTGGTCTGGAAAGGATCCATCATACTCTCACTTAAGAGTATTTGGATGTTTGGCGTACGCACATGTATCTAAGGAGCTCAGATAGAAGCTGGATGTAAAGACTACTCCATGCATATTCATAGGCTATGGAGATGAAGAATTTGAATACATATTATGGGATCCAAAGGAGAAAAAGGTGATCGGAAGTAGGGACATGGTGTTCCATGAAAGCCAGATAATAGAAGATATTGAAAAGCCCACAATATCTCAGAAATTAAATGTTGTCACTCAGGTGCCAGAGGTAACAATAGAATCATTTATGAGAAATGAACATGCAGTGGAAGATGAAATACCGAAAGTAGAAGATAATGAGAAAAATGACGGTGCTGAGCAGGGGGAGCTACAACCCCATCTGCTAGATGTTTCAGGACCATCACAAGGCGAAGATGATGGTGGATCTCCTCAGTATATTCCAGAAGTTTGAAGATCTGAACGAGGCCGGATTCCATCGGGTAGATATCCGGAATCCGAGTACCTTCTACTTACTGAAGATGGAGAACTAGAGAGTTTTCATGAAGCAGTATCTCATAAGAACAAAGAAAAATGGTTGCTCGCAATGCAGGATGAGATGGATTCTCTGCAGAAAAATCAGACTTATGAGATCGTAGAACTTCCACAAGGGAAGAAGGCACTGAAAAATAAATGGGTGTTTAAGCTGAAAAAGGATGGCAGCGGAAAAGTGGTGAAATACAAAGCAGGCTTGTAGTCAAAGGATTCCAACAGAAGAAAGGGATTGATTTTGACGAGATATTTTCACAAGTAGTCAAGATGACTTCAATTAGAGTCATACTTGGATTGGTCGCAAGTATGAACTTGGAGCTTGAACAGATGGATGTAAAGACAGCTTTTCTTCATGGAGATTTACATGAAGAAATTTACATAGAGCAGCCAGAAGGTTTTGAGGTTTTAGGAGATAATCTCGTATGCAAGCTGAAGAAAAGCTTGTACGGTTTAAAGCAGGCACCTAGGCAGTGGTACAAGAAGTTTGACTCGTGCATGGTAAGTCAATGGTAAAAGAAAACTGCAGCAGATGAGTGTGTCTACATTCAGAAGTTTTCTGAAGGAGATTTCGTTGCTCTTCTACTATATGTAGACGATATTTTGATCGTAGGTAAAGATGCAACGAAGATCAACCAGCTCAAGAAGGAACTCTCTAAGTCTTTTGACATGAAAGACTTAGGACAGGCTCAACAAATTTTGGGAATACAGATTACCCGAGATAGGAAGAATAGAAGGTTATGGCTATCTCAGGAGAAGTATATTGAACGAGTGCTTGAACGGTTCAATATGAATAATTCCAAACCTGTTAGCATTCCATTAGCTAACCATTTCAAGTTAAGTAAGAGATCATGTCCCTCATCCATGGAAGAGATCGGGGAGATGTCGTCAGTACCATATTCTTCAGCAGTTAGAAGTTTGATGTATGCAATGGTGTGTACGAGGCCCGATATTGCTCACGTAGTGGGAACAGTGAGTCGTTTTCTCTCTAACCCCAGGAAAGAGCATTGGAATGCGGTAAAATGGATTCTCAGATATCTTAAAGGTACAACGAAGATATGTCTTTGTTACGGGGGAGCTGATCCAATCTTGGAAGGCTATACGGATGCTGATATGGCTGGAGATCTTGATAGTAGGAAATCTACTTCATGATTCATTTACACTTTTGCAGGAGGAGCTGTTTCATGGCAGTCAAGACTATAGAAGTGTGTTGCATTATCCACAACCGAAGCAGAATATATTGCTGCCGCGGAAGCTGGAAAAGAAATGTTGTGGTTAAAGCGTTATCTTCAAGAATTTGGAATCAAGTAAAAGAAGTACAAGGTACATTGTGATAGTCAGAGCGCTCTAGATTTGAGCAAGAACTCCATGTACCATTCCCGTACAAAACATATTGATATTCGCTATTATTGGATACGTAATTGATCGATAACTATTGAGACTAGTGAAGATCCATACAAAGGAGAATCCTGCGGATATGTTGACAAAGGTGGTGACTCGAGAGAAGCTAATGCTATGCAGAGACATAACCGGGATGTGTTTTTCCTGTATACGGCTGGAGGGGGAGAATTGATAAGTTCCAGCCGTAATCTAGTATCTTCTAGATGCCGCTAGATGTCTCTAATCTAGCCGCAATCTAGAAGATACTAGATATTCAAAGTTGCCAATTTTGACTATGGATAAGAAAGTAGCAAAATTGAATTCAATGACGGCTAGCCACTTGTTTTTCTGTTCACACCATAAGGAAGTAGCAAAATTTGAAACAGTTACAGCTAGCCACCATTTTTTGTGTTCACACTATCTCCGTTCACACCATTCCACCTCCTCAAAATTTTCTATAAATAGAGGTGCAAAGCTCCATTGTAATTCATTCAGAAATGTGTAATCACAGCCTAGTTATTGTGTGTGAGTTTAAGTATAATCCTAACCAAGAGTGAATACATCCTTAGAGAGTGGTGAGAATTTCTAGTGAGTTAATTTGAGAGTTTTTTTTTATTTGAGTTTTGTAATACTCTGTAATCTATTCTTGTGAGTAATAGAGTTATTTTCTCTCAAATTTGTGTCTACCAACGTCCAGTTGATCCCCTCTTAATCACAACATATTAGCCATCATGAAAATAACGCATAGATGGAATCAACCCTTAATTTCAAGTTGCATTCCCACAGTAGATGTGGTGAAAATGGAAATCACCCTTTTTTATATACCTAAAGAAAGAATAACTGAAAAACACAAAAGAAAGTAACCCTTAATATCATGTTAAGTCAGATATGATAATTTGTTCTTCAATCATAAAATGTATATCTGCTGCTATTCGTATAAATCTATTCAAGTGAGAAATGTAAATCGTGTGTTCAGGTGAAAAATGCCACTGGAGTATTTGTAGATGTAAGGCTACGAAGCTATCACATATATTAATTATGTTACAAAATTAGATTTATTAGTAACACATACAAAATAACATTGAAAAAGATTCCGATCAAGAGAAGTAAAATAAACATTCTACGAACCTCTCGGTGGCGTTCATTTTCTACATTGTTTGGGTCATTTTAGCTATCTTGTTCAGTTTCAATTTCATCAAAAAATCTTCATTAAAGACCATCAGAAGTCTGAGCAACAACAGTATCCTCATAACTTATCCCCATATCTGCCTCAAGAGGCTGGGATCTGATATCATTACCCTGTTATCTTTTGTCAGACCTTTTTACCCTAGACTTTGGTAATAAGATCTAGATGTACCAGCGCTATGCCTATTTGTAAGAACATATGACCAAGTATAAGAAAACAATAATTAACTCATAGACTGATTTTACTTACTCTAAATGCATATAACAACTTTTCTAAAGTGTTTTTGCATACTAAAGGCTACTTATGGGTCTAAATTGCATAAACAAACCAAATAGATTCTAAACTAAAATCAATAGCAAGTATATTGAATATTAAAGAATTCTCAATCATAATCAAGCGAAATATATTATATATTATACCGATTATAAAGACATATGGAGTACTCTCAAATATGACACTTTTTATAAAACTTGAAAGGATAATGTTCAATACACTTTATAAGCTTAATATCTTTTTCAGAAGCATCAAATATATTTTGACAAATATCATATCCACTTTTGTATTATGGCCTGAGTCGTTACGACTTCGATACATATTTGTTAGAATACAGATACCACCAAATGGTCAACTTACCCTTTATAGTAAGTTGACTTTGGGATCAGAAGATAGAATCTTCATCATTTCCACAAATAGAAGATCTCAAGACAACAAATCCCTGCCAAGTTCAACGGATAGTAACAGGCTTCACCAACAACCATATTTCCTTAAATGTTAAAGGGGTTCCAAAAGTCAATTGGATCCATTCCTTTAGTAGAAATAGTTGTTAGGAGCTCATGTATATAAATTAACATTCTGTATTTGTAGAAAAATCAATTCAGTCCATATAACAAAACACTGATCAATAGTTTACAACAACTACGGCTTTCAATTCTCAATTATAACATGGTATCAGAGCTAACGGTGAAGATCTAGGATCAATTCACTCGTTTTTAAGCTTCAATCATTTACCTGAATAAGCTTCCATGTCAAAATTGATGGCAGCTTAAGATGCAAATACAGAAAAGCTTATCACACCAAGCTACCATGTCAAATATTGACGGCAGCTTGGCCAATAACCAAGAACAACTTCAATTTATAAATGATCAAAGTTACCTGAGTGTACTATGCAAACCACCAAAATCCGTCACCATGAATCACCATCGACCATCACAACCGATAAGTTGTGTTTATTGTGAAATGCAAGGACACATAATAATCAATTGTTATAAGCTTCTTCGATATCTCAGTTGGTGGCACAAACCGGAAGTGAGTAGAGTTGTGATGGCATAATGAGCCGGCAGCAGTCATGTAGTCACGGGCGGCAACCAACGGCCACCTGCAATGGCAACTACAAGAGGTAAACCAACCTTCAATTTGCTTCACAAATCGAACAAATGGGTGAAGGTTAAACCTTCAAACCCTAATAATTCTCAACCATCGATCAAAGTGAGTAAGGTAAACCCTAATCACCATAAATTGATCGATGATAGAATTACTGATGATAATCGTTTTCTGTACCTACAAGAACCGATTAGAGAAGAAGGAGAATTGGAATACAATTTAATCTCAGAAGGGTTAAGAAAGAAAAAGGCTGAGATGAACCCTAGATTGGGTCTCATCGATACAGATGAGATTAGGGATAATAATAATACGAATTATAAAAATAAAGGGTTTTATGGGATAAAGGTACGGTTGGGAATAAAAAGAAAAGGGTTGAGAATAAAGAACAAGTGAGCTTTACAACAACCCAAACTTCTTTAAACAACCATCTGGCCCAAAATGTTAGAAATAAAATTGGGTCTAATAGGCAAAGTGGGCTTACCAGAAAAGGGTGTTATGATTCAGCTTAGACCCAAAATAATATGATTAATAGCTTTAATCAGGCCCAAAAGTTAAAACATTTTGAAAAGGTCCAAAACTCTACAACTTTTGAAAAAAAAAAAATAACTCTTTTACCGGAAAAGGTAATACTGTTTCAAATAACACCAAAAATAACGAATGGATTTTTGACTGTGGTGCTACCCACACCATGAATTGTGAAAAATCTGACTTTTATTCTGAATCACAACCCCGGGTTAATAAAATTCAAACGGCTAACGGAGGTGTTGTACAAGTTGAAGGAGGTGGAAACATTGAAATTACTCCAACCGTGAACTTATCTAATTGTTTATATATTCCAACTCTATCCCATAAACTTTTATCCGTTAGTCACGTCACAAAAGAATTAAATTGTTCTGTTTTATTACACCCCACTTTTTGTATCCTTCAAGATATCCGAACTGGGGTAATTATTGGGCGTGGTACCGAACAGGGCGGCTTGTACTATGTAAACGAAGTAACCCAACAAGGTACCGTGATGCTTGCTCATGGAACACCTACGAGGGAAGCTTGGTTATGGCATAGGAGATTGGGTCACCCATCTGTCGGATACTTACATGCTTTATTTCCGAGTCTTTTTCCATCAAACGTTACTTTAAATTGTGAAACTTGTATTTTGGCTAAAAGCCACCGAAGTACTTTTAAACCTAGTTATACAAGAAAAGATGTTCCTTTTGCTTTAATCCATTCGGATGTTTGGGGTCCTGCACCGGTCACTGGAGGGAAAAACTTCCGATATTTTGTCCTATTTATTGATGACCATTCACACATGACCTGGATTTATTTTTTAAATCACATCGGAAGTGTTTGAAAAATTCTCTCACTTTTATAAAAAGGTACAAATCCAGTTTAATAAAAACATACAAATGTTAAGATTCGATAATGGGGGTGAGTTTGTAAACTCATCAATGAAATCCTTTTGCGAAAATAATGGGATTATTCATCAAACCTCGTGTGCTCATACTCCAAAGCAAAACGGCGTAGCCGAATAAAACAATCGACTACTTTTAGAAATGACAAGAGCATTATTAATCGAATCCAAAGTTCCGAAGAGTTTTTGGCCCGAAGCTCTTGCTTTCGCTACTTATCTTATCAATCGTTTAACTACCAAAGTTTTGGGCACAAAAACCCCTAAAGATACCCTTTTCAAATTTCATACCCTTCCGACGTCATTTAGCATCGAACCTCGAATATTTAGGTGCTCGGTCTTTGTTCACATTCCAAAACATGAGCACACTAAACTAGATCCATGTGCGAAAAAATGTGTCATGGTTGGCTATGGAATAAACCAAAAAGGGTATCGATGTTATAGCCTAAAAAGGCGTCATGTTTTTACCACAATGAACTGTGATTTTGTTAAAACTGAATATTTTTAATAATACTCAACTCACGAGTGAGGGGGAGAATGAAAGTAATGACACTCTCAGTTGGATGACATGGGTTCCACATCAAATACCTCAAACACAAAACCCTGAACCACCTCAAACACGAGAGCCCGAGCCAACACAAAACCCCGAACCTATACAAACTCCAACACTAAATCCCAAGCCAACACAACCAACGCAAGATCATAAATCCACGAAAACTATCCCACCAAACCATGAGACTGCTGAAACCTCCTCGAACAATGAACATCAAACCCATGAGGAACAAAATGACACAAATTCTGATGAAACCACCCAACGATATGTCCTACCTCAAAGAGTCAATAGAGGTGTCCCACCTAAACGATACTCACCTGAAAAAGAAGCGCAAAGATCCTGATATCCTATGGCTAATATAGCACAGGGAAATCTGTCAAAAGAAGCTCATCAGTTTAATTCCGTAGTTTACTCTGAAAATATTCCAACTTCCGTTGAACAAGCTCTAAAATCAAAAAAACTGGAAAGAAGCAATGGAAGTTGAAATGAAAGCCTTGAATGAAAATAACACGTGGGAAAAATGTGTCATGCCTCAAGGAAAGAAACCAGTAGGAAGTCGATGGGTATTTACGATAAAATATAAACCAGATGGAACTATTGAAAGATATAAAGCTCGACTGTTTGCGAAAGGATACACTCAGACATATGGGATCGATTACTCCGAAACCTTCTCTCCAGTTGCGAAGATTGATACCATTAGAGTTCTCTTTTCTACCGCTGCAAATGAAGATTGGCCACTTCACCAATTTGATGTGAAGAATGCTTTTCTACATGGCGAATTAAAGGAAGAAGTCTATATGGAAGCACCACCAGGATTCACTGACAACTTCAAAAACAGGGAAGTTTATCGACGTAAAAAGGCTTTATATGGGTTAAAACAATCCCCACGGGCTTGGTTTGGGAGATTTACTTTATTTATGAAAAAAATGATTTCAAACAAAGTAACTCGGATCATACTCTCTTCTTTAAAAGAAAATAAAATTTGATTACATGTTTAATCATTTATGTTGATGATATGATAATAACAGGAAATGATAAAGAGGAATTTCTAACTTAAAAATGAACTTATTTACAGAATTTGTAATGAAAGACTTGGGCAGACTTAAATAGTTTTTGGGGATTGAGGTATTACGATCCCAACAGAGAATATTTATCTGTCAAAAGAAGTATGTTCTTGATTTTCTTACAGAAACATGTATGATTGATTGCAAACCAGCTGATACTCCAATGATTCCAAACCAGAAGCTATATATGGAAGATGAAGCTGATCTTGCTGATAAAGGGAAATACCAAAGAATGGTGGAAAAACTCATCTATCTTGCTCATACTCGACCTGATATAGCACATGCAGTTGGAGTTGTGAGTCAATTCATGCATCAACCATAGGTTCACCATATGGAAGCTGTAATGAGAATCATCAGATATTTGAAGAAAACAGCGGATCATGAAGTTGTTTTCAAAAGAAATGGACATATAAGAACTCAAATATACACGGATACAAGTTGGGCTGGTTAGAAAGGAGATAGAAAATCTACATCTGAATTCTTCTCATTAGTCGGGGGCAATCTTGTGGCATGGAAAAGTAAGAAACAAAAAGTTGTCTCACTTTCAAGTGCCGAATCAGAATTTAGAGAAATAACCAAATGAGTTGTCGAAGCCTTATGGATCAAGAAGTTACGAACGGAAATTGTTTTTCCTCCACAAGAAGCTATTCAAATCCTGTGCGACAATGAAGCAGCAATCGCTATCTCAGAAAATCCTGTTCAACATGACCGCACTAAACATATTGAGATTGATAAACATTTTATAAGAGAGAAGTTAGATGGCGAAATTATCTCACTGCCATCAATCAGATCAGAAGATCAGCTTGCCGACATCCTCATGAAATCTGTCAACGGAAGACTCTTCATTGAAGTTCTTGGCAAGTTGAATATTGGAAACCCCACTGTTCAACTTGAGGGGGAGTGTTAGAATACAGATACCACCAAATGGTCAACTTACCCTTTATAGTAAGTTGACTTTGGGATCAGAAGATAGAATCTTCATCATTTACACAAATAGAAGATCTCAAAACAACAAATCCCTGCCAAGTTCAACGGATAGTAACAGGCTTCACCAACAGCCATATTTCCTTAAATGTTAAAGGGGTTCCAAAAGTCAATTGGATCCATTCCTTTAGTAGAAATAGCTGTTAGGAGCTCATGTATATAAATTAACATTCTGTATTTGTAAAAAAATCAATTTAGTCCATATTACAAAACACTGATCAATAGTTTACAACAACTACAGCTTTCAATTCTCAATTATAACAATATTAACGAGAACTCATATAACAAAATAACTACCAACAAACATTATATTGGTAGATCTGCATTATAATCTAACATCGTCAAGTTTTAAAACCTCAGCTATATCAATTTTCAATAAAATATTTGAAGTTACAGCTTCAAACATATATAGGTTACAATTTAGTGAAATCGATTCATTCAATATAATATTTAAATTACAATTTTGTTAATTAAGAAATACTCAAGTTACAATTTAAGAAACCATCAACAGATACACTCGATACATTCATAAAATTCAAGATGAATTTACCTCATACGTAGCTAAAGCCTTTCACAAAATCAATACTCTCCACCATATACAGATGATATATATGCTATGTACCTAAAATTCATTAAAACAAATCAAATCACGTTCAGATAATGACCGCATCACATAATCAGTTCACCTAAACATTTAATCAAACACCTTATATGCATAAACATAAACCAAAAACGAAATCAATACTGATAGATTAGAACCTGGAATTCAATCAATCAAAATACTAATCATAGGAAATAAGCGCCTTGGAACAATCTAGTAAAAAAAACATAAGAGGAAAGAAGAAATAAAACATAGTTAAAAGATGATTTCAACAACAATACCACTATTATAGATTCTTCCTTTTTAGGTTTATTATCTCCTTTTGTAATATATCATAATGAAAAGCTATACCCGCCAAAAAAATCAATCGAGCGGCCATAGAATTACAAAATAGAAAGCCACGTTCCTTCAAATCGTCCAAATTGCGCTAGCAGGAGAGATAAAGGAAACGAAGAAAAATTCCCCTTATCAAATCGTTAAATCGCCAAGAGCCCTAATTTTTTTTTTTGGGTACGGTTTTAAAAGTAGAAGAAGATGAAGAAAATAAAGATGATTAATGAAGAAGATGATGGATGAAGGTAAAAGAGAATCGATTTGAATTGCTGTAGGTTTTTTTTATCAGTCTTTGAATTTGAATTTTGAAGGGATTCTTAAAAAATGGTTGAGAAGGGTGTTTGTGCATCGATAGGTGATGGTAGGAACCAATAAGAAGATAAAGCGTGATTCTTGGGCAGATAAATTGCTGGTGGGAAAATTAATTCAATAAATAAGTTCAGTATCAGTATTTTATCAATAATAATATTTATTTATTTAATTAAATTAATAAAAATGTATTAAGGTGATGATGTCATGTATATGGCTCCACAATGTGACAAGTGTCCCAAATTATTTTTTACACTATAGTTTTAATTTTGAAGTGATGTCATTCAATTGCCAATTTACTAGTATGTAGTAGATTTTTTTTTTGAACAACACAAATTTTATTAAAAGCTTGCTGAAAGCAAAAAAATATAGAAAAAATACAAAAATTTACAATTATGTTTGGCACGCGAGCTTTTGTGAGTTTATTAGAGCTTATAGGAGCTTGAGCTTATGATTTTAATAAGCTTCAAATCATAAGCTTTGTTTGGTAAACAAAAAAAGTAGAGCTTATGAAAATCACAAGCTCTTAAAAAATAAGCTACTTGTAATAGCTTATGAAAAAAAAACTAGAGCTTATGAATGGAAAAATTAGCTCCAGTTAGTATACCAAACACTTATAAAATATAATAAGCTCCAGCTATAAAAATAAGCTCCAGCTCTAACTCATACGCTCCAGCTCCAGCTAGTTTCATCCAAACACACCCAAAATGAAGGAGATTGTAACCAAAGATTCTAATTACAACTGGATTTATGGTACTTACTGTATAACCAGTTGAAACTCATCACCACGATGCTATCGACCACATGCCATTTTTGAAAACTTTTTTCCTTGAAAATAATGTTGTTCCGCAGTCTCAAAATATTTCAAAAGATATGCAAAGATGATGATGATCACGATGAGGCGTTTATTACCATGAATGGGAACTCCATCTATCCAAGCTCACAACTCATCCTTTGAGGCCCAATTGGGAAAAGAAAGATTAATCCATTTAGCGATCTTGGCCCAATTAAATTGCTTGTTTCACAATAAAGACATAAATGTTCATAATCTTCGAATAGTTCATCACACAAGCTGCAACCTGCTTCTTCCAAGTCGATGCCACAGTGAGAAGATTTTACTTTGTCGCAAGTCTTGACACACACAAACCGATTAGCTCCAACAATCACCCCTTATTCAGTTTGTACATGCATTTATATTATATACCGTGGCTGATCTTGAACACGCTCATTTAGTTCTCGAGTTTTCACGGACCCACAACCTCTCCCCCGATCAAGTCCAAAGTCACCCCGATTTAAACCGTCATTGCCACAATGATTACACGCGTGCCACCTCGCTCTGAACCCATTTGTTATATCAATTTAGGCCCAACAACATGCTCACCATATAAGCCCATGATTACACTTGTGCCACCTTGCTCTGATACCATTTGTCTGGTAGCAATCTGATCACTTCATTATTGACGTCTTTTAATAATTCTCTAAGAATATTTAGCTTCATCTTATTCTTCTAATAAATTGAGCAATTCAGTCACATTAAGCGCATTGTAAGTGACTACAATTAACTCTTGATCAGAATTCAATTGTTAGCTCTCGCTATCGAAATTTATAAAAGATCCGTTTTTATAAGTTTTGAAGTGAAACATGAGAAAATATATCATTTGTGTGAGAAAAATGGTTATGAGTGTAGTGTATTTATGATGCAAAATTAATTGGTTTAGTGTGTGTGTGTGTGTGTGTGTGTGTGTGTGTGTGTGTGTCAACGGCTATTTTGATTTTTTACTTTATATATTTACTAGCTATAAAACAATCATGATCACTTGCTCATAGTCATAAGGTGTTAATAAACCTACTCCCAAAATCTAAATTCTATCCCTGCAAGAAGTCAAATCCATTACTTTATCCACTTTATCTCATTTCTCTTTTTCTTTTATGAATACATACGGAGTATATATATCATTTATATATATAAAGTTGTAATTATTTAGCAAGTTGTAGAGAGTATTATTTAGCAAGTTGATAAATAATTATTAACAAAATTAAAAAGATGGGTGCATACTCTATCATCACTTTAACTTGTATGTAATTATTTGATGAGACTAAATCAAAAGTTGAAATTATTTAACGCAACTAAAGCAAAAGTTGAAAATATTTGACATGACTAAAGCAAAAATCTGAAATTATGGCAACTATATAAGGAACACTTATGCTGAATAGTTTTGATAACATTCATAACTTATATTGGTTTATAATCTTATAAGACCATTCTTAACCATGACGTTATGTCATGGTATCACGGACTGCCACATCAGCGCCACATAAGCACCTTCTTTCCATCACTAACCAAAGACTAACTACTAACAACCATGACGTACCCATCACACACTTCCTCACACCCACTAAATTAATTAATTATTTACGGGTACAAGTATTAAAACAAAATGTACAACATATAAATGCAATTTATCCGTGATTGATAATGTCATCCAACGACAAAATGGAACACGGGGATCCAACCACTAAACAACCACAGATTGCTAATATCAGAGTTAATGGAAGGCGGATCCAACCACGGATCAACCACTAAATCGATACTAGAGGTCTAAGGAAAAAATATGCCAAGTGTTTCAGATTTTTCCACCGATCAGGTATAATATTTCATATAATGTCAACTTAAATCGTATTTTGTTACTAGATTCAAACTAAGTAACTTTTCAATTGCAGGTGTTTAATAATCGTGAAGAATTAAATGAATGGGCGAAAAAGATGGCATGTTTGCATAGTCAAGTTATAATCACCAAAAGATCAAAAACACAAAATGGTTATTTGGTCAAAATTGTATTTATGTGTGAGCGTGGCGGAGTGTACGAAAGTAAATCAACACCAGAAAAAAGTACACCAAGTAAAAAAAAATAGACTGTAAATTTGAGATGGTAGCGAATTTTTCAAAAAAATAATAGTGTTTGGTCATCAAAGATGAAAAATTCGGTACATAATAATGAACGTATAATGTATATGGAAGGTCATGCTTATGCAGCGCGATTGACTAATGATGAACTTCGTTTAGTTGATGATATGGCAGGTAATTATGTAAAACCTAGTGAAATACTTATGACACTGAAGAAACGAAATCCTGAAAATTTTTCTTCAAACATGACGATGTATAATGCAAAAGCAAAACTCCGTATAATTCGTCAAGCAAACTTGACTCCTATACAGGTGGTAACGTCATTTTTAACGGTAAAAAGATATGAATTTCAATATCGTACAAATGATTCTACTAATCAATTAGAAGAATTATTTTGGATCCATCCCGCTTCATATGAAATATTTCGGACATTTTCGCATATTTTTTTGATGGATGCTACTTATAATACAAATATATATAAGTTGCCTTTTTTAAAATTGTTGGTGTTACTTCTACCAATAAAACATTTTCTATAGCATTCGTCCTAATGGATAAAGAAAAAACAAACAACTTTATATGGGCATTAAGTTGTTTAAAGTTGGTTATTGTCGTATGTTCAATCTACATCGAAAACATTAGTTTTGGAAGTGGTATGTTATGCTACTCTTTGGACACTATGGCGATTCATGAACGGATGTATTTTTGACGCGAACAAATTCAAGAAATGCCACATTATTGACTCGATTGTATTATCCTCCTTTGATTGGCTTTCATCACGTTATAAGAAAGCTAATCTTAGTTGGAATGTTTGGTTATCTAATCCTTTTAATTCCTTGTAATGTTCTAGCTTCTTGCTAGTTTTAATAAAATTTCTAAGCTGTTCAAAAAAAATTCATGGATAGAGATTTATCTCTAATAAATGCATGTGAAGAAGTATTTCCAAGAGCTTATAAACTACTTAGTAGATGGAATATTTGGCAAAATATTTTAAGGACCTGCAAAAATTATTTTGATTTAGACGAAGATTGGCTATCTTTTCATAGAACGTGGAAGTCGCTAGTTAAAGCTCCTATAATGACATCTTATACTCGTTACTATGAGCGAATTCAAGTTAGGTTGATCATTTATCCAGGTATTATTTTTATACGTTTTTCTATATAACAATTACATTAACTAATATATCATCAACCTTCATAACAAAGTTATGTTTTAATTTTCAGATGTTCTGACATACCTTCATGAGGTATGGTTAAACAAATATTCTCACATGTTCATATCAGTGGCGACTGATAAATCACTCAACTTTGGAAATTCAACCACTAATAGGGTTGAGAGTTGGCATGCAAAGGTGAAATCATATTTGGGTTCCTCACAATCAAAATTGGACAGATTTGTGCCAATTATTAATAACGTTGTAAAGTCGCAAGTTAATATAATCAAAGAAAGTTTTGAGCAACGCAGAATTTTTCGGTGGAAAAAATATGACCATCCTAGTTTCCAACTATTATGGAATTGGGTTTCCATTGAGGCTATAAAAAAATCTATGTTGAACTTGGTCGTCTCAACAAGCTTGAAGTAACAAGTGAGAATTGTGGCTGTCAGTTGAGATCGTATTTTGGGCTACCGTGTGTGCACGAACTTGCAAATTATTTAAATGCAGGTATGTGTATTCCACTAGAGTCGATTGATAGTTTCTGGAAAATACTTTCTTTTCCTTCTTGCATATCAACACACGATTAAAATTTTCATTTTGACCTTGATTTGGACATGCTATGTCATATTCAAGAACCTGTTGTTCATACTAATACTCATGGGCATTCAAGTTTGAAGATGCAAAAGTAAAAGGCATTACTGGATCATGAACCCACTAGGCATAGTTCTTACGCACAAGATAGGTTTGATAAATCGGAACCTGCCAGACATAGTTCTTATGCACAAGACAGGTTTGATAGATCGGAACCTGCCAAACCTAGTTCTTACGTACAAGACAGGTTCGATAGACCGAAACCTGCCAAACAAAGTTCTTATACACAAGATTGGTTCGATAAACCAGACTGGAACCAAGAACCCGTCAGAGATAGTTCTTACGTACACCCGTCAATTTTCTCTGATCCGTTATTGAATGAAATTCCAGTTATGTTTCGACCGTACGTAATGAACATATACAATGTACTCGGTGACGCGAATTGCGGATTCAGATCAGTAGCTTCATCTCTTGGTCGCCATGAAAATTGTTGGCCGCAAATTAGAAGTGAGTTGCTAGAAGAAATAAGAATGCATCATGCAACATATGTTAATATTTATGGTGAAGTTGAATTGAAACAAATCTATAATATGATCGATCTTCCACTAAATACTCCTGCAACTTCACATTATTGGATGATTTTGCCGATAATGGGTTTCTTAATTACTTCAAGGTACAATGTGGTTTTGTTGTTCTTGAGCAATGAACAAGATACGACATGTTTACCGTTTTGGGCCAGTCCACCCGTGGTACAACCACATTCTATGTGTATATTTGCTCGCGTACATGGTAATCACTTTGTAAAAGTGGATTTGGTAGGAGATTATCCAGTACCTCCAACTCATCCACAATGAAATTACTATAAAAATGACGCAAAATGGGAACGTCCTTATAAAAATCAACAAGATAGGTACCATCAACTTAGACGTTTTTTTTTTTTTTAAAAGCAAGAAAATATTATTATTATTATTAATGGATTATCACGATACATGGACCTATACACATCTATACAATGTAAAAACGGAGATACAAGTGATTAGAATCTATTATTTTTCAAGGGAAGCCAACGAAGACCATTTATACAAGTGAGGGAAA
Source organism: Rutidosis leptorrhynchoides (assembly GCF_046630445.1). Lineage (NCBI taxonomy): Eukaryota > Viridiplantae > Streptophyta > Magnoliopsida > Asterales > Asteraceae > Rutidosis > Rutidosis leptorrhynchoides. The sequence goes on from NC_092339.1 coordinate 124,140,642, forward strand.
AAAGAACTTGAGATTTCAAGCAGGGATAGAAATGATAACAGTGTCGATCAAGCAGCAACAAAGTTAGCAACATCCATTCCGATTAATCGAACCCTCATAAGTGATAAATAGAATTCGTAAGCCATCCGAATGTATGGAGAAAGGGCATTAACCGACACCAACGCGATGTGGAGGATTCGCGACGTAGAAGGATGGATTGATTAACCATTGATGCCATTCGATAGGTTTCTTTTTCCTCGATCTTTTGGAAATCCAACTATACTTTGTGCTTGTATTTCGGAAATGATCGTTGTAGGGTTCCAATCTTTTCTTATGAATACTTTTAAGTTTCTATGTTTCCAAATGATGTAACATACGATTCGTTTGGTCGCTTGCCGCAAAGAGGACCCGATGTTGTTGCGAGTGAAGCCTTGGTTGTTGATATTGGCGTCGTTGATGTTGGAAATTAATGTGTTGTCTTGGTTCCACCAATCTAGTACAAGTTTCCATATTTGAGCCATTTTTGGGCAAAGAACAAGTGTGTGATCGGTAGTTTCAGTATCCATGTCACACAAAGGGCAAATGATGGTGACAAGATCGATGCCTCTTTTATCTAATTCAAATCTAGCTGGTATCTTGTTTTGTATGGCTCTCAACGTGAAAATGTCATTTTTTTGTGGAATGAATTTGTTGCGTAGTATCGACGTATTAGAAGCATGACCACCAAGTTTTAAATTGTTTATTAAGTGGGCCAATGATTTGGTGGTATACATACCAGATGGATCAAGATTGTATTTCCATGGATCGGGTTTGTCGGAGAGAGTAACGGATGATATGAGGTTGTTTAATTCCAAAATTTCATTAAGGAGACAACCACTAGGTGGCTGTAAGACCCTATTTCAGTTTCAGTCTTGTGCAGTTGAATGGGAAGTCGTCCAGTAAAGAAAGACTGGACACCGTCCAGATTATTGGATGCCGTCCAGATGAACTGGCAGGCCAGCTGTGCAGTTTTGTTATATTAAGAGGGGTATTTGTGTCTTTTTACTTCGAGCTAGATTTGTAGCCATATTATCAGTTGGAATTCAGGTTTGGATCACTTTTCACATCCATAAACACTCCCACTTCATTCTTAGAGAGAGAGAGAGAGAGAGAGAGTGATTCTAGAGAGAGATTTAGAGATTTGGGGAAGAATGAGCTTGAATCGATCGAAAGCTCGGGTTTTAAAGTTGTTCCTCTTATTCTCGGCTATGTTGTGGTAGTATTGGTAAGTTCTAACTCCGAATTTCATTTGTTAGATTTGAGTTCCAAGTTAGGGTTTTGATTGTATGTTCTTGAATAAGACCCACTAGTTGATAAATGGGTGTTTAAGCGAGTAAATGGTGTTGATGACCATTGTTGGTGGGTTTTGGGTTGGATGATGAGATTTATTAGTTGATAATCATGTTTGGGTGTGAAATCACTAGCTAACTTAGATTATAAGTGAGTGGTGTAAGCTTGCAAAATGGGTGTTTTGACTTTGAGATTGGGTCAAAATGAGTTTTGTGTCAAATGTTGCAAGTAATGTGTTTTGATGATGAAACCTTGAGTGAAAAGAGTTGTTGGAACCTAATCACTAGCCGATTGTGATTATGGGGCTATTCGGGTGAGATTTGACTTAGTCAAAGTGGAAGTAAGTGCAAATGGGTCAATATTGCACTTATTGGTGTTTTGGATATAAGCTAGAGCGTTTAGCTTATTTTTTGTGAATTACTCAGGTGATTTACATTTGGACGACAAGGAGCTCAAGTGGGACTGCTTTTCAAGTAATCGAGGTGAGTGGAATATTTATACGCGTATGTATATAATTTGGTTGCTTGCGTGCAATGTGGCAAGTGTTATCCGGTAGGATACGCTTTTCGTGGGCCACATTTGGGTTGGAAAAATATAGTGAGTGATATCCGTATGGATAGCTTTTCGTTGGCTATATTTGGTTTGCGTTATGTGGTGAGTGATATCCGGAAGGAATGACTCTTTGTCGACCACGATTGGAGGTGAGGCATGTGACGAGTAGTTAATGTTTGACCTATCACTCTTCGTTGGTCACATGTGTGAGTTTGGTTATGTGACGAGTGGTTAATGTTTGACCTATCACTCTTCGTCGGTCACATGTGTATGTTTGGTTATTTGGCGAGTGATTAATGTTTGACCTATCGCTCTTCGTCGGCCACATGTGTGTGTTGGGGTAAGTGGTGAGTGTTATCCATTTGGGGATCTGCTCTTCATTGGCCACTTATCGTAGGATGGTAAGCGGTTTTGCTTTTCGTCAGCCATCCTTGTGATTGAGGTAAGTGTTAACGTTTTGGTTGCACTTTTCGTCGGCCTCATGATGCGTAGTGGTGAGTGGTTAATGATTTTGACCTACCACTCTTCGTCGGCCACGTACGCGTTGCTATGGGTGGTGAGTGGTTAACGTATCTGACCTACCGCTCTTCATCGGCCACCATCGAGTCGAATGTCGACATTGTGTATTTTGGGTTGCGTGGGTTTCACTAGCATTGTACGTATTTGTTATTGGTACGTATTATTGTTGAGATCTCTATGCTAATTGTGTTGACTTGTTGAACGTATGAGTATTCTTTTATTGCGGCTTTCTAATGATATTGCGTTTTTTGTGCAGGTGTGTGCAAGTGATTGAATTATGTATGTATGCGTATAAGTATTGCAGTCACTAAGCATTAGCTTACCCTCTCGTTGTTTACATTTTTAGGTTCGGAGGCGGACGTGGCAAGGGTATGCTCGGGATTAGATGATCTCCCCTTTTGATGCTTGCTTGGATTACTTTTGGATTTGACCTAGGATTGGGCAGTTTATCCCCAAACATCATGCTCGTAGTTGTTTGGAACTTAAACTCATTTGGGTCGAAACTCGTATTTTTGTATGTATTTCGTAAAACGGTCGATGTAGGCCCGATGTCGTAAAACTTGTTTAATAGTGAAACATTCTTAGTTTTACTTAATATGAAGTGTTGTGATATTTCGTTTTGTTTAAAAGTGTCGGAAATGTGTTTTCCGTTCGCGTGAAATGGGCCATTTGGACAGCAGCTGGAAGACCATTTGGACGCCGTCCAGATTGCTTGGACGCCGTCCTGGCCTTCACAACTGGACGTCGTCCAGATGAACCGGTTATATAAAAAAAAATTGTTACGTTTTCGGTTGGATAACGGGTTGGGTCGTTACAAGTGGTATCAGAGCATGGTCTAAGGGATTTAGGTGACTTGAGATAGGCGCCTAGACTTAGACTTTTTGTGTGTGCTTATTTGTTACGAGACTTGTAGGATTACGGGTCGGCTCGGGTTTTAGATAGTGCCTTAGATTGTAGGTGAACTAGCTATATATTGATTATGTTGTTATTAATCATGTTGTTTGCGTTAAATATCTAGGGAGATGGTTGTTGTATTCATGAGCTCGGCATGGCGTGTGAGCGTAATAATGCTTCACGACCATTATTATGGTTGCAAGCCAAGTCATGCAAGTGATGTACAACAAGTATTGGACTAGATGGGATGTACAAACGTTGGCATATTTTTATGATTGTGAATATTGATCTTAGCGGTGTATATAATTTACTTGAGTTGCGTTCCTAACCGGGTTCATTTCTTAGAATGAAGACGAGGAACGGGCATGATAATGATGATCAAGGCGAGGACTCCGAGTTCACGGCCAAGGTTGAGGCCATTATACAAAGGCATCGTGCGGCTCTTCTAGAGGACGTTAGGAAGATGTTCCTAGATTCGATTAACGAAGAAGTAGTCGATCTAGTCAAAGAACAAGTGAAGATTGTTCTTCACAAGGATAATGGGAAAAGGCGAGACTTCTACTACAAAAATTTCAAGGATGCTCAACCTCCCACTTTTGATGGTGAACGAGATCCGCTAAAGAGCAACCGTTGGATCTCCGATATAGAGGGGGCCTTTCGTACTAGTGAGTGCCCTCTCGATAAGAAGACGAAGTATGATAGTAGTATGTTAAGGGGTGACGCCAAGTTGTGGTGGGATGCGAAAATCCTACTCTATGGTGAGGAACAATGTATGGAGTTCACATGGGACGAGTTCAAAGCAGAATTTTTCAAGGAATACCGAACATCGGCCGATCTTTCTAAGCTTAAGGACGAGTTGCGTACCTTGAGGCAAGGGTCAATGAATTTGAATACTCTCAAATCCGTTTTCTTATCGAAGACTCAATTTTGCCCGGAGTATGTCGGGAATGACCACATGTTGTAGGAAGACTTTTACCGAACCTTGAATGATCATTACCAAGAGAAGATTAGTAGGAACTCGGTGAAAACTTTTGACGAGTTGTTTGACATGGCGAAGGGTTTTGAGACGCTTGTCTTGAAGAAGAGTGGTTCCGATGTTAGTAAGCGGAATTCCAAAACTACGATGCATTCGAACAAAAAAGAGTAAGAGTATTTTCGAGGGTGTCAGAAGCATGAAGAAGAGTGGTACCGATGGTTTTATACCCACGTGTTATAATTGCGGACAACGGGGTCATTTGTCGCGCGAATGTACGAATGCGAAGTCTAAAAAGGTTACATGTTTTAATTGTCGAAAGGAGGGACACCAAAAGTCGGCATGCCCGGAATTAGTAGGTGATGCATGAGAACCTGACAACGATGTTCAGGTACTTTTCAATATTTCTATTGAAAGGTATTTATGATTTTGTTTGATGCATTTTGTGTTAGTGCATAGTGTGATAAGGGGTAGCGTTCCTTATGGAATTACCCGATGATGATGGTCGGATTGACGGGCGAAGGGCGTAAGACTTGGTGCTTCCAAGCATTCCTTAGTGTTGGGCGAAAGATTTTATCAAGCCATGAGAATGGGCTTTGGTGTTGTTTTGGTAGCGCGTAGTCGCTTTTGTGTCGTAATTGATGAAACATGAGTTTCGTCGGGTACGGATGACTTAAGGTCACTTAGTGTTGTGATGGGTGACATCGGATGAATGGAACCCTCGAGGTCGAGCTTTTCGGTCTCGATGAATGTTGATTGTGGAGTCTATGTGACGCGATGTCAGGTGCCTCTTTCATACCCGCAAGCGTAATGTTCAACTCCGGCCATGTTGTGGTTACATTGTACTTAGGGTACTGGAGAGAAACCCTTAGGTACATGAGTGACTAGGTGGAACTCTAACAAGATATGGCAATCGGAGGATTGCAAGAATAAAGTTTGTGTAATTTGTGATGAACTCTTCGTTCGAAGTGATTAAGGATAGGTAAAGATCCTTTGTATACTCAAGGTTGGAGCAAGATGTGGTGATGGGTCGTGTGAACCCAATGGTTAGAAAAGTCTACCTTTTGGTAGCATTGTACGGTTGTACAAGGTGCGTGTTGTGTTGGCTTTTTGTCGTTGCTTAAATGACGCCAATGGGTGACGCTGAACATCAATTTCTAGTGTGCGAAATGAATTCTTGAGAATTCGGGTACTACGATCGAGGGATAGATTGGTCACGTATTTTGGAGAATGGTAACTATCGCGGGATGATGTTACCATGTCGATGTGGTTATGGAATAGTTCCAAGTAGGGGAGTTACACTCCCACACGAGGAGGTTTTAGTGTGAAATTTCGGATAATACTCGTGGTAGATCCGGAGTTGTGTCAGGACCTAGATTGGTCGATTTGTGGTAAAGTACAATTTTGCTTAAATTGTATTTATTAGTTTGGATGTGAATTACTACTTGAGGTGGTAATGTGGTTGAGCTCGTTAAGATAAAAATGGGCGAGCTCGTTGAGCAAGGAAAGGTCCCGTAGTTGAGGGATGGTGTGCCAAATTCTCTTTTAGAGAATTGTATTCTTGAACCTATGTGTGATATAGGTTATGTTTTGTGCAATCGTGATAGCGATGTTTGTGTATACATATGATTTCGTGTGCGGGAGATTCCAAGTCGAGTGGAATGACTCTAAGTAGGCGTATATACTTAGTTTGTTTGTATGTATTGTGGCAAGTGCTATCCAATTGCGAGGATTCACTTTTCGTTGGCTACGGTTGGAGTGTGATAAGTAGTAAGTGTTATCCGTTAGAATTCGCTTTTGGTTGGCTACTTATTGGTGTGTGGAATGCGTTTTTTGTTAGGAATCGCTTTTGTTTGGCCATGTGTGAGGAGAGGTAAGTGTGATCCGTAAGGATTCGCTTTTTGTCAGCCTCTTGTTGCGTAGTGGTAAGTGGTTAACATTTGATCTAACGCTTTTCGTCGGACACGTACGCGTGAGAATGTGGGGCAAGTGGTATCCAATCGTGAGGATTCACTTTTCGTCGGCTCCATTGTGATGTTTGTTGGCTATATTATTGGTGTGTTGTTACTTTAGCGATGTACATGATAAGGGTACGCCAAAGGGAATGCTAACTCGGTACGAGATTTGGAATGTTAGCATGTGTTTGTCATGCGGTCGAGGCGTGAGTTCGTTCCGGTTTGGGAATGAAGTGAGACTTAGTGCTCGGTTTGGTAGATTTGGTGAATCACCGATGATGATTTAAATCGGAAGGGTAACTTTTGAGTAAAGTCACCTAAAGGAGTTGTATGAAATCTTCGGATTTGATGGAATTGGTGGTGGATATCGAGTTTGGACGTATGTCGAAGGACCAAAGAGCGTGGGTCCTGTTGGTAAAGTGGCAAGGATCACGGGGACGTGATCCAATTTATGTGGGGGAGAGTTGTAAGACCCTGTTTGAGTTTCAGTCTTGTGCAGTTGAATGGGACGCCGTCCAGTAAAGAAAGACTGGGCGCCGTCCAGATGAACTGGCGGGCCAGCTGTGCAGTTTTGTTATATTAAGAGGGGTATTTGTGTCTTTTCATTGGGAGCCGGGTTTGTAGCCATATTATCAGTTGGGATTCGGTTTTGGATCACTTTTCACATCCACAAACACTCCCACTTCATTCTTAGAGAGAGAGAGAGAGTGATTCTAGAGAGAGATTTGGAGATTTGGGGAAGAAGGAGCTTGAATCAATCGAAAGCTCGGGTTTTAAAGTTGTTCCTTTCGTTCTCGGCTACGTTGTGGTAGCATTGGTAAATTCTAACTCCGAATTTCATTTGTTAGATTTGAGTTCCAAGTTAGGGTTTTGATTGTGTATTCTTGAATAAGACCCACTAGTTGATAAATGGGTGTTTAAGCGAGTAAATGGTGTTGATGACCATTGTTGGTGGGTTTTGGGTTGGATGATGAGATTGATTAGTTGATAATCATGTTTGGGTGTGAAATCACTAGTTAACTTAGATTATAAGGGATTAGTGTTGTAAGCTTGCAAAATGGGTGTTTTGACTTTGAGATTGGGTCAAAATGAGTTTTGTGTCAAATATTGCAAGTAATGTGTTTTGATGATGAAACCTTGAGTGAAATGAGTTGTTGGAACCTAATCACTAGTTGATTGTGATTATGGGGGTATTCGGGTGAGATTTGACTTAGTCAAAGTGGAAGTAAGTGCAAATGGGTCAATATTGCACTTATTGGTGTTTTGGATATAAGCTAGAGCGTTTAGCTTATTTGTTGTGAATTACTCAGGTGATTTACATTTGGACGACAAGGAGCTCAAGTGGGATTGCTTTTCAAGTAATCGAGGTGAGTGAAATATTTACGCGTATGTATATAATTTTGTTGCTTGCGTGCAACGTGGCAAGTGTTATCCGGTTGGATACGCTTTTCGTGGGCCACATTTGGGTTGGAAAAATATAGTGAGTGATATCCGTATGGATAGCTCTTCGTTGGCTATATTTGGTTTGCGTTATGTGGTGAGTGATATCCGAAAGGAATGACTCTTTGTCGACCACGATTGGAGGTGAGGCATGTGACGAGTGGTTAATGTTTGACCTATCACTCTTCGTCGGTCACATGTGTGAGTTTTGTTATATGACGAGTGGTTAACGTTTGACCTATCACTCTTCGTCGATCACATAAGTATGTTTGGTTATGTGGCGAGTGATTAATGTTTGACCTATCGCTCTTCGTCGGCCACATGTGTGTGTTGGGGTAAGTGGTGAGTGTTATCCGTTTGGGGATCCGCTCTTCGTTGGCCACTTATCATAGGATGGTAAGCGGTTTCGCTTTTCGTCGGCCATCCTTGTAATTGAGGTAAGTGTTAACGTTTCGGTTGCACTTTTCGTCGGCCTCATGGTGCGTAGTGGTGAGTGGTTAATGATTTTGACCTACCGCTTTTCGTCGGCCACGTACGCGTTGCTATGGGTAGTGAGTGGTTAACGTATTTGACCTACCTCTCTTCGTCGACCACCATCGAGTCGAATTTTGACATTGTGTATTTTGGGTTGCGTGGGTTTCACTAGCATTGTACGTATTTGTTGTTGGTACGTATTATTGTTGAGATCTCTATGCTAATGGTGTTGACTTATTGAAAGTATGAGTATTCGTTTATTGCGGCTTGCTAATGATATTGCGTTGTTTGTGTAGGTGTATGCAAGTGATTGAATTATGTATGTATGCGTATAAGTATTGCATTCATTAAGCATTAGCTTACCCTCTCGTTGTTTACATTTTTAGGTTTGGAGGCGGACGTGGCAAGGGTATGCTCGGGATTAGATGATCTCCCCTTTTGATGCTTGCTTGGATAACTTTTGGATTCGACCTAGGATTAGGTAGTTTATCCCCAAACATCATGCTCATAGTTGTTTGGAACTTAAAATCATGTGGGTCGAAACTCGTATTTTTGTATGTATTTCGTAAAACGGCCGATGTGGGCTCGATGTCGTAAAACTTGTTTAATAGTGAAAAATTCTTAGTTTTACTTAATATGAAGTGTTGTGATATTTCGTTTCGTTTAAAAGTGTCGGGAAACGTGTTTTCCGTTCGCGTGAAATGGGCATTTTGGACAGCAGCTGGAAGACCATTTGGACGCCGTCCAGATTGCTTGGACGTCGTCCTGGCCTTCACAACTGGACGCCATCCAGATGAACTGGTTATATATAAAAAAAAATGTTACGTTTTCGGTTGGATAACGGGTTGGGTCGTTACAGTGGCCTAGTCCAACACCAATTACCAACCGATGAGGAGTTAATATGTGTAATTCTTTCTACGACCATTGCATCTTTGTTAGACTCGAGCATATATAATCTATGGAATGAGGTGCTAAATCGCTCGGAACCGCACCAAATGTCATCCTAGAATTTTATGGAATCACCTTTTCCGAGACTTTTCGTGATTGATCTGGAGAATGGGGCACTTGTGTTATCCGCGATTTTACCTGCTTTTATAAGCTCTTTCCAACCCGTGCGACCTGTAATGTTCCTGCTACATCGACCATCAACTTAGAGGTTCCAATTTTAAATCTCCTTTGTAGCTCTTTTCGATTCCGATTAAAAAACTAATGTAATATTATTTGCTATTATTAATTGTTTGTTTTATATTTAAGTAGAGTTGTCTTTTTTTTACAATTCAATTAATTTTTTAACAATGAAATAAAAATAATATAATTAAAATATCTATAACCTAATAAATAAAAAATAAATGAAAGTCATAATGGAATAGTTAAATACGCATTACATCCATTTATATACATTATTATTCTTATTCCTTTACTTTTGCAATAATAAAAAAAAGTTGAAATTGGCTTGTGAAATGACAGCTTGAATTTGATGGGGGTGCTGGAAAGGAGTATACCCACACTTGGCCTTAACGAGCCCCTAACGATTTGCAGTCATGGTCACTTGCTTATATATTTGCATGCATAGTTGGCGAAGCCATTAACGATTTGTTGCTTATCATTGTCACTTGCTTACAGTCGTTAACGGGCCCCACTCATATAAGATAGAATGTGGCCTTAGTTGTTTGTGTGTATTCTTCATTTTGGTTTAATAGAGTTTTCGATTTTTCTCAACGGAAGCAAAAAAAGACAAATTGCAAAATGTCAATCTATTCTATAGTATCATATAAATTTCTAAAATGATGATGTCACAAATAAGGATTATTCAAGCTTTAAAAAAATTCAAAAATAAATAGAAAAAATCTAAGCTCACATGATGATGTCATTAAAATAATTAATTGTATTTAATAAAAATATTAACATGTTAATTGAATGATATATGATGTTGGAAAAATTAGTTTCCAAGTGTATTTTTCCCAAGCTATGGACCTAAATATGTATACATATATAAGATATTTATGAGTAATATTTTATATGACTACGTAGCTTTTGACAATGGTATATTATGTGTCCAAAGTTATATAGTGGTGAATGAGATATCGTGTTACAAAGTGGGGAGTTTAATGATTGATCTATCAAAATCCCATAAATCAAGGCAAATTAATGCTAATTAGTTGACATTTGAGATCAATATTTACGGTATTGATAATTGTCATTTAATGCATTAGGTGTAATAGTTATAATTTTGGTGTATAAATATACACAATATTCCTCATTTGTAATAAACCTACAACCAAGAGAAACACACACAATTATCTCTGCATTTTCAGGCAATCATTCAATTTCGGCTGTACACAGCTTTGGTCGTTGTACCCTGGGAAACAGACGACGTGTAGACGGCGAATCTGTTTTAAGGGAACCGTGTCAAACACGGACCTCGGCTCAACCTTTTGTTGTTCATGGTAATATCTTTTTGATTCGGATCAGGTATGAACATGTTACTTCATATTTATTTGTATGATGATTCATTTAGTTGTTAATCTAAATTCGTTTCGGGTACTATATGAATAACAATCTTAAAATAGATTCTCATACAGTCTTAAAATAGATACGATACAAACTGAGTAATTTTCATACGATTTACCTTATGCTTGTGTCCTTCTTCTTGATCTTCAATACACGTTTCATATGAACCAGTTTTGTATCGAGATGGATATTGATTATCATTCTGCAAATAACAAGATATCTTCTCTGTGATTTTGTTTGTATCAGTTTACGTATTGTTTACTAGTTAGCTAGGTTTTATATTGCTCATGTTTGTCTCTATTTACATTAAATAGATATTAAATATTGAAACCTCCTTTTTATGGCCGACAAATTTTGATATGAACATGAGTTTTAATTTTTAATTTAAAGTACCTTTTGGATGTGCATGTTAGGTGTCAAAACTTTGTGGTTTCATCTCATCATGATATCATATTTAATTGATATATTTAGAAAATAAATTCGACCATTTAAATCTATTTTGTTAGATAATCATGTGGTCTGTTTGACTTGATGATTTTACTGGTCAAAAGATTTTATCATAGTAATCAAAATATTTTGTGATTACAAAATTGTTATTTTTTTGTAGAGTTTGTATCTACATTTGAGAATGGTAATAACTTTTGTCTTTGGCGAAATAAATTATTGGTATAGAGTTCGTCTCTATATAAGCGAAGGTTTTTGGAAAATGTCGCATAACGTTGTTCCATTTAACAAATTACATGTTAAACGAGGAGTATTTGAGGAAACGTTTGTATGTGCCAAGTATGGAAAAACACATATGTGTTTCGTTAGAATGGTTAAAAGTAATATTGGAAACAAAACATATATGTTTTGTTGTATTGGTTTTTAACATACATTTAATGTTCAATGTTCTTTGGGATAATCCTTTATTAAGGATATAATGATGTGTGGAGTATGTTTCTACACAAAATATTTCTTTACATACGGTAAAGATTACTGACTTTTGTTAAAATTATTTTGGATGATGGATTTAACAACATGATGTAGTTTGAGAAAGAATTCAAACATTTTAGGTTGGAATAAAATTATATTAAAAGCATAAGTTTTAGTGACTTATTCATCTTTTGGATAAATTTTATTCAAATTATAAGGTTTAGTACCTTCGAGAATATAATTGATATTCAATACATAAGGTTTAGTACTGATAATGCTAAAAACGAACATATATTTCATAGCATTATCCCTCAAGAAAGACAAGCTTTTAGTTGCAATTGTTCTATTTACAAGTGATATTCGTTTAAATAATAAAAGGTGAAGACAAAAGACAGATTCGACGAATTGAAGACGCAAACGACCAAAAAGCTAAAAAGTACAAAGTACAATCAAAGTGGTTCAAATTATTAATGAGAAACGTCTCAAAATTACAAGAGTACAAGACGCGAAACGCAAAATACAAGATATTAAATTGTACGCAAGGACGTTCGAAAATCCGGAACCGGGACCAGAGTCAACTCTCAACGCTCGACGCAACAGACTAAAAATTACAAGTCAACTATGCACATAAATATAATATAATATTTAAATAATTCTTAAAATTATTTATATATTATATTTATTTATTAAACCGTCGGCAAACTAGCAAACAAACTCATGTGACCTGGAAAAGTAGGCCATGCGATCGCATGGCCAGGAAGGCCAAAAACCATGCGATCGCATGGTGAACAGTATCTGGCCACATCCCTATAAATTTTGCAGTTTGGTTGAACAACATCACATTTTTTTCTTTCCTTTCTCTTACGTAAATATATATATATATATATATATATATATATATATATATATATATATATATATATATATATATATATATATTAATTTTAATTTTAATTTTAATTTTAATAATAATAAGGGTATGTTAACGAATGTTGTAAGGGTGTAAGTCGAAATTCTGTCCGTGTAACGCTACGCTATTATTAATCATTGTAAGTTATGTTCAACCTTTTTAAATTAATGTCTCGTAGCTAAGTTATTATTATGCTTATTTAAGCCGAAGTAATCATGATGTTGGGCTAAAATATTAAGACGGGGTAATTGGGCTTTGTACCATAATTGGGGTTTGGATAAAAGAACGACACTTGTGGAAATTAAACTATGGGCTATTAATGGGCTTTATATTTGTTTAATTAAATGATAGTTTGTTAATTTAATATAAAGATTTACAATTGGACGTACCTATAAATAACCATATACACTCGATCGGACACGATGGGCGGGATATTTATAAGTACTAATAATCGTTCATTTAACCGGACACGGGAATGGATTAATAGTTAATGGACTTATTAAAACAAGGGTGAAGTATGTACAAGGACACTTGGCGTAATTGTTAACAAAGTATTAAAACCTTGGGTTACACGCAGTCGATATCCTGGTGTAATTATTAAACAAAGTATTAAGACCTTGTTACAGTTTAAGTCCCCAATTAGTTGGAATATTTGACTTTGGATATAAGGATAATTTGACGAGGACACTCGTACTTTATATTTATGACTGATGGACTGTTATGGACAAAAACCAGACAGACATATTGAATAATCCAGGACAAAGTACAATTAACCCATGGTAATAAATTAAAATCAACACGTCAAACATCATGATTACGGAGGTTTAAATAAGCATAATTCCTTTATTTCATATTTAATTGCACTTTTAATTATCACACTTTCATTTACTGTCATTTTATTTAATTGCACTCTTAATTATCGTACTTTTTAATTATCGCAATTTTATTTTATCGCACTTTTATTTATTGCAATTTCATTATCGTCATTTACTTTACGTTTTAAATTAAATCTTTTATATATTTAATATTTTACATTAGATTTTAACTGCGACTAAAGTTTTAAAATCGACAAACCGGTCATTAAACGGTAAAAACCCCCTTTTATAATAATAATACTACTTATATATATTTGTATTTTTACAATTATAAGTTAAAACTAATATAGCGTTAAACTTGGCTAAGATCCCTGTGGAACGAACCGGACTTACTAAAAACTACACTACTGTACGATTAGGTACACTGCCTATAAGTGTTGTAGCAAGGTTTAGGTATATCCACTCTATAAATAAATAAATAACTTGTGTAAAATTGTATCGTATTTAATAGTTTTTCGTAGCAAAAATATAACTATTTTATACACCACCTCGCACACATCAAGTACCTTCTTGGTTTTGGAATATAATAGTAAGGTTGTGTACTTTCATTAATAATATGTGGATAGCTACTCGAAAATGATGTAGTTTGTTAATCATTTAAAGGTAGAACTTTAGAACTTTTAGTTTATTGTTCAAAGTTTGTTTTCTTAATGAAACACTAATACGAGAAGGTGGATGTATCCCTAACTAAGGGAGAATCAATATACATTTCACGAAAGAATGTGATGTATATAATGTGAATATATTATATTTCTCATAACTACGAGTGATAAATGACATGTTCGGTTGTATCGATTATCATTTGAATGTGATGATGATTATGGATGCAATTTGCATATCCTATCATGAAAGTGAAAACGGCATTTATCATCTCCATGGTTTCTCTTAATAGCTTGTCATGATCTTAAGTCTGTATCCATTTAAAATTGTAAGTCTGTATAAAACTTTGAAATGAAATAATTATACTTGGTTTATGATTAAATGTGTTTTGTAATTCATTTAATCTATACAGAGAAAAATAATATATTTCGTAAAGGAGTTTTTAAACAATAGCATTGTCTTTCTCCTCGTTATAATTGTATTTTAACGGAATTTTACAAGAAATGATTTCAATTATATTGATTTTAAAAGTCTGTCAGGACAATAATTGAAAGAGGAAAGTTAGTTATGTCATTATATGAGTTGGTTTATATTTGAATACATTTAGTAGGATGTGATTCAAATGTGTGATTCAAAGCCGCACGTTAATGTGAATGACATGGCTTGAGGGTATGTCCTATGTGAATTAATAATACGACACTATAATGTAGCATGTAGCTCTGTTGGTAGGAATTTTCTACCTTGAGGGTCCGATTAAGTATCGGAATACATTATAAATGACTTGATATTAATGGGTTAAGATTATAATAAATAATTATATAAACCTTGTGTGAGTGGACGTCATAAGATTATGATATTGTGAAACTAATTCAGTTTATCTTGTGATGATAATTGAATTATTTGATATGGACTCTGAAGATGTCCAAGAGAAATTTCCTTGATGGAGAATTAAAGGAACTTTCTTCATAAGTGGCATATCATTGTTCATATTATGGAAGCGAGACTGAATGATTGATAAGAGACATTATTTATAAGACACTCAGGATGATGTCTTTGTCTCAAGTGGATTTTGTCATGATACAAAGGACATGTTTTGAGATTCCTTGTTTGAAATGCTATGGAGAATTAGAATGATGCATCTTCTATTCTCATGATTTGGTCTTGAAGTCTATAACATGCTAGACTTAGATGTGTTAATGATGATCACCTGCAGAGATCAATTAACAACAAATATTCCGTAATGTGGAATTTATGTTAAGACAAAATCAACATTTCATCCAGTATATAAGGGTTTGGTATTGTAAAACCAAATTAATAACAATAATGATGTGGATTATTTCCATTATATATGAGATTAGATAAGAGGTTTGCAATTGAGTGCGGAACATTTGTTACGTTTTCTAGTTTCGACGTCTTTAGGTCAAACCTAGAATATGACTAAGGATTGCTCAATATGTGTTAATATATGGAACGCATATGATGTAAATCTCATGTGGGGGAATCTATCGCATCATTGATTACAATCATATTTGAATTATATGATTATTGTTGAAATTTACATCAAATTGCAAGACATGTGGGGGAAGCTTTGAAAGGATAAGCACTAACCTTGTTAGTTGTGTAAAATGTACACAAAATGTGGGGGTGTCTTGCATTTTGATATTTATTCATGATTCATGATAAAATGGTTCATTGGATAGAAAATGATAAGAATTTAGTTGATGCTATAATTCTATTTAAGCCAACGATTGGTAATTAAGATTGACGTATTCAATATCATTACAGTAGAACAACTAATCTCTGTGTAGGTTACCTTAGTTAACTTTTTGAAGTTAAATGATAACATTTCGGATCCGACAACCATGAGGGTTGAGAAGAGATTATGTTGTGGAATGAGACTAAAGCCCTTGAAATGATAGTTTATATGAAGGAAACCTAACCCAGTTGACTGGAGATCCCAAGATCTGGGTTCAATAGGACAACCTAATTATATAAACTGAGGTCATTGTGAAGGAGTTGTTAAACTTCTTAAATCATATAAGGGAGTTATTAAGCTTCCTAGTCCATTCCCATAACCAATTTTGACAGTGATGTGAGATTAAGCATTAGACTTTTAATGATTTCTAAAGATACTCATAAGGTGGTGGTAGATCTTTATGAAATCACCTATGTGAGAGAGAAGTGGGGTCGCTTCGAAAGGAATTATTGGGCACAATTCCTAGAGCTCTCGCAGAACCAGGCTAGTGTTCAGGACCATAATGAACACGACTATGAAGAGTTGAAACTATCAGGGAGAGTCATATGTGAAATGTATTGTCGTCTACACAAGTGGCAGACCAGTTCAAGGACATCGCGTCTACTGAGATCCAGGAGACTAAGTATGTTTTATAAGGGAAGGTTCAAAGGGTAACACCTACCTATCCTATGCAAGACTCAACTGTTGAAAATGCAGTATGTTTGTGTGTTTTAAATCGATATCTATTCATGTGGGGGATTGTTGGAAAAATTAGTTTCCAAGTGTATTTTTCCCAAACTTTGGACCTAAATATGTATACATATATAAGATATTTATGAGTAATATTTTATATGACTACGTAGCTTTTGACAAGGGTATATTATGTGTCCAAAGTTATATAGTGGTGAATGAGATATCGTGTTACAAAGTGAGGAGTTTAATGCTTGATCTATCAAAATCCCATAAATCAAGGCACAATTAATGCTAATTAGTTGACATTTGAGATCAATATTTACGGTATTGATAATTGTCATTTAATGCATTAGGTGTAATAGTTATAATTTTGGTGTATAAATATACTCAATATTCCTCATTTGTAATAAACCTACAACCAAGAGAAACACACACAATTATCTCTGCATTTTCAGGCAATCATTCAATTTCGGCTGTACACAGCTTTGGTCGTTGTACCCTGGGAAACAGACGACGTGTAGACGGCGAATCTGTTTTAAGGGAACCGTGTCAAACACGGGCCTCGACTCAACCTTTTGTTGTTCATGGTAATATCTTTTTGATTCGGATCAGGTATGAACATGTTACTTCATATTTATTTGTGTGATGATTCGTTTAGTTGTTAATCTAAATTCGTTTCGGGTACTATATGAATTATGTACAATTTTATTATAAAACACCGCATGACCATATGCATAATATTTGAAGCATTATGTACGATCTTATAATAAAACACTCACATAACCATATATATAAACTTTAAAACAAATTGTACAATCTTTTACAAAACACCCCATGAACACATGTAAAAACTTTGAAACATATTTTACAACTTTCATATAATAATTGTATTTTAATTTTTTTAAAAATTTCAAAAGGCATTTGTTATTACTAATAATTATTATTAAAAATCCAAATACTCATTTTTAAAGTAAACTTTATTATTATAATTATAATTATAATTATAATTATAATTATAATTATTATTCAAATATGAGTTATTTTTACGGGATTAAATACGTTACATATGTATGTGAAATACATGTCTCAATAAAAGGTTGTAATGTAGGCTTTATAATAAAGAAAATAGTAATTGTGATAAAATTTGAAAGAGGGTGGTGGGAGAATAGATGTAGTTCATTTAAGCTGACCAAATATAATATATATATATATATATATATATATATATATATATATATATATATATATATATATATATATATATATATATATATTAAGTATATCAATATGTTTGTAAAAAGAACGTCAAGTTTTTTAGTCAAAATCCTTGGTTCCACGGTTCATTAATCTAACCGACTTTAGTATTTACATTCACTTTATACCTGAAACATATCATTAAACTGTTTCGTTTAAACAAACTCGTAGTTCCACGGATCATTTCAGTAGTTTACCTTTTATATTACTCCGTACTCTGTATATATTTTATACTCGCCGTCTCATAAAAACTGTCAACCATACTATTTGTGTTTGTCTCAAAATTATTGTCGCTCACTCTAAATAACTATAAAAAACTATTAAATAACCAATTATGTCACTTTTATTATTGAAATTTAACATTAAATATATTAGTTAATTTTTTTTTATAACAATATTTAATGAGACGTAAATTAGATAATTCATTAATATATCTTAATTTTCTTTAAAAAAAAGTTAAACGAGATTGTTTTTATGGTACAGAGAGAGTATTAAATATGTCTCAGAATTATTATCGGATTAAGTATTATGAGATTTGATTTGCTATTAGATTTATGATATATCAGCGAATTATTTGATTTATCCATAATTTATGAATTATCTGATTTATCCATAAATTTAAGGAGTTAATTTAGTTATAGAAACTACCGATAATAATTTTAATTTTATAAAAGGTAAAATATAATATTAATTGTTGTCTTTAAAAAAATACAATATTAACTACTTATTTTGAACGGCAGTTGAGTCACTGATGGGTCCGAAAGCGATGTCAGAACCTATTCACCTGATCATTTTCTTATACGAACCATGTATAGTTCTACTGTCTCTCAGGAGGAATCACACGATGAATTCATACGAACATCGCTTGGGGTAAAACCTCCCCGGGTGAGGCTCAAAAGCAAATACATCTAAAGTTCTGAGGTCCGTGAACTGGGCGGGTAACCACAAGAAAATTAATTTTGCAACAACTGTGAATCTAACATGTAACCTCCCTTATAGGAAGTCGGGTTAATTAGTAGTTGTCATATTTAATTTAATATTTAATATCTATAATGACAGAAACAACCTAAACGACAACTTTGTGGGTGGATTTTAGTATATACGGATAATTAGAGATAATTGAAGTTTTAAATTTTTATTATTATTTAATTAATGATAATTTAAATCCGTCGAATGGGTCTTCAAGCGTTTCAAGAGACAAAATATTGAATGGCTTGATTGGTTGGCTAATCCTAGGCCGTGTATTTAAGTTTATATAAAGAAAGTATTGTTCCTACTTCTAGTTGTATTGTCTGTTGGTAATGTTGTTATTTCTACAGCATGATCACTTGTACAACTTTCGTGTTGTCTGTGTTGATGTAAGTGGGTTTTCCCACTGATTGTTCTCGAGTTTTTTTTCTAATAATTTGTTTGCTTTTCGATAAAAGAAACAATTTTTAACTAATGATAGTGATTACTTTGTTAGATAGATAAATAAGATAAATAATTATTTTGAAATGGATAGAGCATTTTTGCTTTTAATCAATCATGTGAATTTTAAAGAACATATAAGGTTGGACCACTCAACTTAAATGTAACATATTCTTTTCTCAGACTACTCTTATTGGGGCCGCCGTTGACTGCGTCCTTAACGGCGTCGATACTAACAAGTGTTGACGGTGGCGCGGTTGATGGGTTGTGGTGCTAGATTTCGTTGTTCGCATAATTGAAGAAGTTGATTTTTGATTAAAAAATATAAAAAATACAATATAGGATAGGAGGTTGTTTTGGGTATTTGGAGGAAGATGACGGCGAAAGCAAGGATACTTGATGAATTATGAAATTATTATTATTATTATTATTATTATTATTATTATTATTATTATTATTATTATTATTATTATTATATAAACATTTTCTCAAACAACATAATAACAATATTAATAATAGTAAAAAATAATACTCCGTAATAATAATAATAATAATAATAATAATAATAATAATAATAATAATAATAATAATAATAATAATAATAATAATAATAATAATATAATAATCATAATAATTATAAAATATTAAAAGTGGGGTCAATGTGGTTGTATGACGAATGTCATGGATATTAGAGACTGTGATGAGTTAAGTAATAGGAAAAAGTTGCAATGTATCGCTGATGTGACACAATGTAATTGTATAAGTATCATAGATAAGAGTAGTCTCACATCCTTTTATTTTATCTTACGGTGCTCCTAATGGTTGAGACTTGAGTCCCGCCCAGGCTAGCCCTCCCGAGGACACCATTGGCAGCAACTAGTTCTGGGGCTAGTCCAGGTCCCTTAGCCCTCCTTCTCGTGCTTGTTTGAAATATTTGTGGATGGATAGACGAATGTAAATCAATATGCGATTATTGATAGTGTTTAGTCATGAGTTTAGTCTTGGAAAGAAAGTACTGATGTAGTGCTGATGTGACAGCTAATCCTAGAAAGAAAAGAGTGTCACATTTGGAAGCACGCTTTTAAACGTATGTATTTTTTAAGGATTTAATTTGAAATTAACTACTACTACTACGAGTATTTAGAAATATAAGATTTATATAAATTTTACAAAGGATATTTTTTTGGTGATAAATGAGATTCACCATCATATTATATGTTACATCTTTTATTC
Source organism: Rutidosis leptorrhynchoides (assembly GCF_046630445.1). Taxonomy (NCBI): domain Eukaryota; kingdom Viridiplantae; phylum Streptophyta; class Magnoliopsida; order Asterales; family Asteraceae; genus Rutidosis; species Rutidosis leptorrhynchoides. The sequence goes on from NC_092339.1 coordinate 124,160,893, forward strand.
GGTTCCGTTATAAGCCATCAACAAGATGACTATTGCGAATACGAGCATATGTTTTATAGAAAGATAACTCTCACACAAATATGAATATATGATTAGGATGTGTTTGGTGCAGAAGTTTATGAGAGCTTATATGAGCGGGAGCTTATAATTTTAATAAGCTCTAAATAATAAGCTTTGTTTGGTAGACATAAAATATATAGCTTATGAAAATCATAAATTTTAGAAAAATAAGCTACTTCTAGCAGTTTATGAAAAAAGGTAGAACTTATGAATTGAAAAATAAGTTTCAACTACTTTACCAATCATTTATAGAAAATAATAAGCTCCAGCTATCAACTTCAAAAATAAACTTCAGCTTCAGTTCTAATTCATAAATTCCAGCTCCATCTAGTTTTATCCAAACACACCCCTAGACGTATTTATGTTATAAACATCTATAATGCAAAAAAGTTCATTTCAGTAGGTTATTCAGCATTAAAATATTAATATTTGATATTGTCAGTCGCATAATGTTTAAGCAAACACAAGAGCACATTGTTAATTTTATTAAAAAAGACAAAGCACTAAGATGAAATAAATACAAAGTTGAAGGATCACTTTTGTAACTTGAAATAATACTGTAATAAAAATTTAATTCTCTCGTGTCAGCCTACAAATTCATTTTACATTCACACACAGACACGGCATACATATGGCAAATTGAAGGAGTTCTAAGTGCAGAAAAGAAAGAAATCAAGCCTTCAATTTGACTTTATTTATCTCAATACTTCACACAAGGTAACAATTTTTAATTTCAATTTCATTCCAATTTATTGTTATTGATTTTCATTATGTTAAAAGAAGATCGGCAAAATCATTCAAATGATGGAGGTCAAAATTCTGAGTCAAAGTTAACTTCCGATGAAAATCAATTGAATTCAGATGATAAATTAGGGTTTTCTAGAAATTCAGATTCGAAACCCTCGAAATTGGGGATTTCTCAAGAGTTGACTTTAAGTTATCTGTGTGATAATTCAAAATTAGGGCAAAATTCATCTGATAAAGGTAAATTAGTTGTTAATGATGATCATAATCAGGATGATGAAAATAGATTTGTGGAGAGAGATTTTTTACAATTGTCTGAAAATTCATCCAAAAGAGAGGCTGAAAATGATGAAATGTATGGAATGAATAGAGATAAGAAGCAGAAACTAGAAACCCTTGATTTGTCCTTAGCATTGCCTGAAACTTCCATGTCGTTAGCCGCATCGAATCGTGTTCCAGATGGTGATTTTTCGGTAAGTTTGAGACCGGGTAGGAGCGTGCAGTCATTGGGTAGGTCAAATAGTAACAATACTTTAACAACTTTCTCGAATGATTTCACAACTGGTTCGATGTCTTCGTTTTCGCATCAGTTTTCTCATAATCCTAGTTGTTCAATGACTCGTAATTCAACTGAGAATAATGACTATTCGATGGGTAGTCATAGAAGAGACTGTGATCAGTTGTGGAACGGTGGGGAGGGGACTAACGGGTCAGTTCATAGTCGGTTTAGGCCCGTTGGTGATGGAGGTGTTGCGTTGGTACAAGGTAATAATAATAATCGGGCCAATTCTGATAACGGTTTGTCGTTTTTTCCATCTGAGCTGCCTGCAAGGATGAAAATGGATACAGAATCGGGAGATTCAAGGGGCAAAGGTTCTCAGAATTCAAAAGGGGTTGAGAATTTGGATTTTGCAAGATCACGTAAGCTTTCTAGACCCGAGAGAATTTTAAGAGAAATTGTTTCTGAGTCTATTCAGACAATGGCTCAGATAACTCAAGAACTTCCTGATGAAACGTTTGAATCCACAAAGGATTATTTGAAAAAGCTGATATCGGTTCCCGAAAAGAGAGATGAATTGGTGGGGTTGCAGCTTCGTCTTGAACGAAGGTCTGACCTTACAAATGAAACACTCTCGAAAGCAAATAGGAACCAACTTATACTGTTGGTTTCTATAAGAATGGGTCTCGTAAGCTTCTTATCGGTCCAAAATCGTCTCCCAACAAATGAGCTGATTGAAGTTTTCTTATTTGAAAGGTGTAAGAATATGAATTGCAAGCGATTATTGCCCGTTGAGGACTGCGAATGCAAGATTTGCTCAGCAAAGAAAGGATTTTGTAGTGAGTGTATGTGTCCTGTGTGTTTAAATTTTGACTGTGCAAGTAATACGTGCAGTTGGGTTGGGTGTGATGTATGTTCTCATTGGTGTCATGCGGCTTGTGGTATTCAAAAGAATCTAATAAAGCCTGGTCCAAGTTTGACGGGCCCCGCTGGCACAACGGAGATGCAGTTTAATTGTATTGGTTGTGGTCATGCTTCTGAAATGTTGGGGTTCATTAAGGATGTTTTTAAGTCTTGTGCAGAACAATGGGGTTTAGAGATTTTAATCAAAGAACTTGATTGTGTTAGCAAAATCTTTAGGGGGAGTAGTGATTTTAAAGGGCGAAAACTTTATTTGACGGCTGCTGATTTGATATCGAAACTTGAGAACAAAGTCATGTCTCCTTCAGATGTATGCAGCACCATTCTTCAATTCTTTGACTGTAAGTCTCAAAATATATCTCTCCTTGTTACTCTTTGTTAATATATGATATGTTTTTTTTATTTATTTATTTAATTTTTTTTTGTCTGTGAATGACCATCATTACATATTATTGGCAAAAGATTTATTTGTTTTGTCATTGTTTATGTAGTTATTCACGGGTTTGTTGGACACTTGATTAATCATCTTAAACATAATTTACATGGCACAAAAGTGTAGGACTGTATGATTGTTTTGGTTAAGAACTTAAGATGGGCTATGTGGTTCTTCATGTATTGAATATATTATAGCCTACTGTTTCTATACACTGCGTTTTATTGTCTATGTTTTTAGTAAAGAAATTTAGGTCTCCATTACACTGAATTAATGAAACAAGGGGAATGCCTCAAGTTACTTGTGACATTAAACTTTTTTAATGAGATAGTCATGGTAGAGTATAGGTGGCAAAATGGGTGGGTGATGGTTGTGTAATGGGTAAATGGGAAATTTTGAGGCCATGTGAAAATGGGGTAATTTGACCCTTGACCTTGCCACACTTTTTCCTTCTACATTCTCCAATTTCATAATAAACTTAAAAATATGATTACAAAAGCTATTCTTATAATTACAAAACAAGAAATAAATTTCTTATTTTAAGAGTTTGTAAACGCTTTAGTAGTATGATTTTTCGGGTTCTATTTCCTACACCAACCGATTTGTTTTTAGTTTATATTTTTAATTTTAATTTTTCCATTTCGTTCTAGTTTATGAATGTATATAACGTTATTTTAATATTTACAGCCACAGACCAGATGACCGAGTTTCCTGTTTCAAACATGCCCTTAAAAGATGTCGTTCAACCATCTAAACCTCAAACTCACGAACTGTCCTTCTATAACAACACTGGATCATCAAGTGGAAGAGGTGAAAACAGTCTCAAATCTATTCCTCACATGATGAATGCCAACAAGATGATAATTGAGGACGAATGGTCTGTAAAATCATCAAAAAAAGATGCATTCGATAGTGTTGAAAGCCTCGTGAGAATAAAAGAAGCTGAAGCCAGAATGTTTCAAGATAAAGCTGATGAAGCAAGAGCTGAAGCAGAAGGATATAAACGAATGATTAGGGCACAGATTGAGAAATTGGATGAGGAATATGCAGAAAAGATAGCAAAATTGAATCTACATGAAATTGAAGAACAAAGAAAGGTAAAAGCAGAAGAGGTTAAGGTTTCAGAGAATGATCATATTGAGTATTACAAGATGAAGATGAGAATGCAAGCTGAGATTGCTGGACTATTGGAGAGAATGGAGAAAACGAAACAAAAATGGGTGTGATCAAAATCTTTAATTGTTGTTGTTGTTTTTTCTTTTCTTTTCTTTTTAATCTTTTAGCTTTTTCAACTTAAAAAATGCAGACTTGATGGTTGGCGTTTTTTTTTTTTTTAAAATTTGCAAGAGTTGGTTGAGTTTGATGGTTTTTTTAGTTGTTACAAGGATTGTTGACATCTTTGGGTATTTTTGGATATGAAATTGGTGTATTTTATTGGGTTTACAAGTTTTGTTACTGTTGCTTGTTGTTGGGCGCAATTGATAAGCTTAGATTTTGTGTAGTACTAGAGTTGATTATGAGCATTTGATCTCAAGGTTGTAACTAATTAGTTGGGAATAGGTGGGTTCGGGTTAGTATTATATGTAACTAATCCAGTGAGTGAATAGGCACAGTGAAAATGGGTCGAATGGATCACAAAGTCCACCCAAATGTATTTTCAGATATTATTATTGAAATAGTGCATCCAACAGTCGCGACTAATTTCAACCAGATCAAAATGGTTTATTTTGAAATTTGACCTGCCACTCAATCCTCCATACTTTGCCACCTCTGCTATAAATACCGAATCTCATAATACTCTGGCTTGATATCATTTTCCTTTACCTTTTCCCCTAAACATATCAATTTTAATTTTCTGGTGATTTAGATTAGATATTAGATAATACAACAAAAATACCCAATATCAGAAGGATCAATTCTGTGCAGAGGGGTCAATTCTGGATGATTTACTTATGAAAGGTCATTTTGGGTTGTCGTTTATCTCAAATAAGTGAGATTTTTCATGGTTCAGGTTAGGGAAGGGGAGTGTTTTACTCTAATGTATGTGGTCTATCCGGGTATTGTGTTCGTTTCCGACCCTTTTCCCTGGCCACCTCAATATATACTTTAGTGAGGTTTGAACGTGACACCTCTAAAGTAACTCAGACCCCCAATCACTTGTCTATCTAGGGACGCTTATTTAGCTAAAAGGGGAACACGTCAAACGAGTAAAGCTGGCTGAAAGTTGCAGTCAGTCTTGATTGGTGGTGATTTGTACACCACCTTTTCTAACACACACAACACAGTTATATATGATTTTACACTTTTACCCTTCAATCATGATTTGTCAAAGTATTACTATTAATGATTTATGAGTGGTGTATAAAGCAACTACTCCCATTTTTAGTTTATTCAACCTTCTATATTGTTTTTATTATAGTCATAAAATATTGATTTGTTATCATATCTAATAACACACCATCTACTAATAAGAAATGGATAAAGTATCACGGGCCAACTTGTATTTACACTTGATGAAAAGTAAACTCCAACCCTTATTAACTTGCATAAAATACTTCCACTTTACAATCAAAATTTTAATGTTATTATTTTCCAGGCTTAAAGATTACGCAAAATGATCTAAACCATTAACACAACACAAACACTAAGTGGCATTATCCAAAATTCTCAATTACTTAATAAGATTAATATCATTTGGTAATTTATGGAATCTAGACCAATGGTTTAGCAACTTCAACATTCTAACATGCATTTACATATTGATTTATGATTTCTATTTCTATTAGTTTTTACATGTTTATTACTACTACATTATTTATATTTTTACCCATTGTCAACGATTATTCTTTCTTGTGTCACAAATAAAAGTAACGGTCATTGCAATTGATAATGCAAAACAAACATACTAAACATAAACATCATATTACAATAAAACTTCATGATCAAATTTCATTAATTTTGTGAATCTTAAAATAGTATGTAATGATGTGAAACCAAAAGGCTTTTGACCCAACGATATTAAGGACTCTTATTAACCTTAAGGTTATGAGTTAAAGTCTAGTTGTGGATAAAAATGAGTCTTTTTGCCATTCCAAAAAAAGTATGTGGTGTTGTGAAACTCATTAGAGGCAATTTGTATGTTTAACTTCAATTTGAGCATTACTAATGAACATGGCTCAAAAACTCCCTAAAATCAATAATATATAAACATAACTATTACTCCGTATAAGCTAAATTTGCATGTCATGGGTTTTTTTCACGTGTAAACATTAGTTTAAAGAAACCCTAACATATTAGTCTCTCCGTCTGATCAAGCATATTTCCGCCTAGGGCTAGAAACATACTTGAGTGCAATAGAGGGGGTTTTATTAGATTCAGCGACGTTAGCCTCCGGTCCGGATACCGTGATAACCCTAGCCGAGATGATGATCTCGGGAGGGTGGCCAAGGGCTGACCGCCGGCCAATGGATGGTGCTCCGATTGGCGGCGAGGGAAAAACCCTACCAAGAGTGGTAGGTAAAAACCCTAGAGAGAATTGTCTACCCTAAATGCTTAGATTACCCCTCTATTTATAAGAGGGAATTAGGGTTTAGGAGGAAGACTTGACCGCGGCCCATGGACCAAGTCCAATTACTCGGCCCGATGGGCTCCGCACATCATCAAGTCCCCCAAGTTCGGTGTGACATAGTAATGTCATATCGAAGTTACAAATATGCCACCGCAAATAACTCATCACATAACCCGCACCGACTACGAAGTCAAGCGCAACGCATAATGAATAATAATGTGATGACGCGATGTAATAATTCCGCACGCCATGCGGTCGTGCGATGAGTGAGAATCCGTAGGGTGGAACCCTGCACAGTACGGCCCGCACATCATAACTATGCGCGACATAACCCGCGCATTGCATTCATGCATGATACGACCAAATGTGACGCATGCATATTAACCACAGCTACTCGCGATGCGTCCTTGCGCTTAATGCAATACAACGATGTGAGCATGCTAACTTCCACTACCACCCACAGTGCACAAAGCAGCGATGTAGAAAAAACAAAACTGAAGGGATACTGATAGTATACCATCACTCCCCCCAGTTTGGTATGAAATGTGAAAACATGTCATGGCGAACTGTAAATAAGACCACGTCAAAGTGACATCTTGAAACAACTAGCTGGTCGGAACTTGTAGTATACAAGGCATCTCAGACTCGCGAAGTCCAATCTCAGAGTCATATTGAGAATCCTTACCACATATTTGTGAGGGGTATCAAGTAACCATGCACTTACGCAGCGTAATCATGGACATTTATGCATTTGATTGTAATTGCCTATCATCGCGAATTAAGACAATTCACACAATGTGCGCAGAAGTTAACCAAAACTTATGCACAATTTCGGGCGCTGCGTAAAATAAACCAATATTTTAACAAAAAGCCCGTGTGCGAGTCCGCACGAAAAAAGTTTATACTCATAAGTTACAGCATCATTTGCTCTGTCACGTACTAGGGGTGCACTTAGTTGTGTGGTAAAGCAATGCTAACTAAAAACAAACCAATGTTTTTATACTTAAGAGTTTCCCCAAGTAAACCAATACTTAGGATAATTTAATATGCACAAGCAAACCAATGCTCGTATTTTAAGTCGACTTGGCAGCCTTCTAGTCTGCGTGGCGCTTGGCTAGGGGAAACCCAATTCCCTTCACCTGCCGTTATATTCTAGCCTTGTAACCAAACAGGCTTCTGCCGCACGGGGGCTAGAGGACACCCCTTAAGTAGGCAGGAACCGCACAATAAACTATTGATAAAATATGTGCGAGAGATTTATTGGCATTTGAAAGTTATTATATCCGCGACGCGTTTTATCTTGCCATGAACAATAGAGTTTTGAGGATAACAGAATTCCACTCTTCGGTTCGTAAACCGTAGACAATTCTAGCGGGATTGTGAGTAATGTGGGGTTTAAGGATCTTAGAATTTAACTCTCCGGTCCGGCTACCGTGAATAACCCAGATCAATATGATGATATCGATGGGGTGGTTAAATGTTAAGTCCACCATCGATAACGTTCTTTGATCGATGGCCCCGTGAAGGTTGTAGGTTACCGTCGCGAGAGACTCTCCTGTTAACCTTAACCACGAATGATGATGATGATGGTCTACGTAACTCGACTATCGATTCGATAGAGTATGATCTACGTAATATTGCATCCTCCGTCGAATGATTGCAACCATGTAACAAACTGGGAAAAACCCGTATAGGAAGTAGGCAATCATGAAGACAATTGTAGGCAAGGAAGTAGGCAAGAAGCCATATGAAGAAGAGGTGTATCGTGGTTGTAAAGAACATAAGCTAATAATTTGGGTGATCAAGTCCAACTAGCTATATATTACATCTCTTTAATGTCGTCGCATGCCAAATAAGATGCGGCCATGGATTTATGCGGAGCCACCATGGTCTTATGCAATGTGCGTAATGCACAAATGAACTACATCGCCACGGGCTTACGCGGAGCCGCCTTGGTGCAAAGTGAAGTGTGTGCAACACATACGCAGCGTGTTGCGTGTTGCACATCGTATGAATAAACCGCGGCCATGGACTTACGCAGAGCCGCCATGGCGCAAAGCAAAATGCGTAAAGGTACTTCCGGCTTAGGGTCTTTGCTAAAAGAAACAAACCTTCCCTATCAGTTGAAGCCATATATCCTGGCAGCCCCCATTTCAATACTACTAAGTATTTAGTGGTGTTGAAATCCAACATTAAGTTGGCACAACTTTCAAGGGTGATACATAAACGCGCATAGAAATTCTAATAGAAAAGAACTGCAAAAAGCATTACATAAAGAACTACGCTCGAATGGGCGCGCAAAAGGGGCATAGAGAAGACCGCGCATTGCGTTGTGCAAAAGAGCCTGCACAAATAATCGCTCAAAGACCTATGCAAGGTGCGTGAAGTAAAACTGCGGCCATGGGCTTATGCGAGGCCACCATGGCGCAATGTGCGCGGATCACAGAAACTGCGGTCATGGACTTACGAGGAGCTGCCATGACGCTAAGAAAAGTGTGCAATGTGGTGTGTGTTGCAACTCGCACGAACAAATTGCAGCCATGGGCTTATGCGGAGCCGCTGAGGCGCAATGTATGGTTGATCTAAGTATGTACAACGTACAATAGAGTCGCGAGAAGCGCGAATGGTGCTATGCGGGATTAATGCCATAAATGACAACGCGTAAAAGTAGTATGGAAAGATACCGTGTATTGTTGAAGCGTGTTGCGGAATATTTGCGTCACAACTCCATGCCTTTACCATAAAGAAGGTAATGAAGTGCGTCAGTTCCGACAAACTAGTATAGTCAACGACGACACAACGAAACATGAAACGGGAGCGACCCGGTGTTATATAGAGGCATAATGATGCTCCTCCTAAAAGGGAGATATTCCTAAGAACACATATTGTGCAACTGGCCACCAAAAATAAGTTGTACGGCCGCACATGACAATGGAACACATCTTTCCCACTACTAACCTAGCACAATGCTAGCCCCCATTTCAATATTACGAAAGTATTTTGTGGTGTTGAAATCCAACATTAAGTTGACACCACCTTTAGGGGCAATAAACGCGTATGGAGTTTAAATAGGAATCAAAATACTACAATTTACCATTGTAGATAGATGGGAGTGTACTAATGACCGCGTAATGCGATGCCCAAAGAATTGTGCAAAGAACCACGAATGTTAATGCGCAAAGAAACGTGTAAAGCACTATGCAAATGAGTGTGCAAAGAACTGCATAGAGTGCCACACCTATAATCTGCGACGTACAGTACCTACACGCAAAGGTTGCAAAGGACTGCGCAAATCAGTTGTGAAGGCTGCTACAAATCAGCAGCGAACTGATGCGAAGCAGCCGCGGAATGTACTGCAAATTAGCCGCCAAGAGCCATGCAAATTAGCCGGGAATGCTTCTGCAAATCGCTGCATGGAGTATTGCAATAAACTGCGGTCATGCCCTTACGCGAAGTCGCAATGACGCAAATGCAACGTGTACGTAACACATAATAAGTGAGACACATTGTACCTTGCGTAACATATTGCTCGCTATAACTAGCCCTCATACCAATATTAATTATAAAGTATGAATGTTCTATCAGAAGGAGGTATGAGATGTTGATATATATTATTTTGACATATATATCATGTGTATGTTAGACGCAAAATTTTAGGCGTAACCGTGTGTCTTCCCACTAAAATAGCATGCGGTTTTTCATATCTTTCCCAATATCACGCAAACGCGTCCGAAATACAATCCTGATAAATATTATCAGTTTCGACGTGTATTATAATGGGATGAAAATGAATTATGTACAAATCAATTAAATGATCGAATAAGCCGCAACTAGCCATGACGGCTACTACACTCAAGAACCACTGACTTCCCAAACAAATCATTGGATCACCAACATAGTGCAGTAATTCATTTGTTTCAATAAATCCTGAATTGACGGAGTTCAAACCATCGATGATATGTTGAACTCTCCATCTAACTACGCAAAGGGTCGCGCCAATGGAGGCATAAAACTGCATGGCCGCGCAACGAGCGCACAAAGAGCTGCACATATGCCGGGCAACGGGCGCGCAAAGGGCTGCGCAAATGCCACGCAGAGGGTCGCAAAAACTGCGATCAGGCATAATGATGATAGCCAATTGAACATGCACGTGCCACAAGGACACAATTTGGGTCCGTTAGATTGTCATGGTAATCCTACCATTAGCTATTAATGAATGATAATCATGACCATATAGTCCAATATACATGTAGTACAAGTAAAATGGCTACCTTCACAAATCCACAATAACGTCAGATTCTCTGATTATAATAACATTTTAAATGTGTGGATTGTCTCTAATTTTCCTTCATAAAATGAAATCCAAATATAATTATATTTAAAATATATTTGTTTCCGAATATAGATTACACGTCGAGAAATATCACCAACAAACCCCAATCTTGACAACATTGCCAACCCATTGAATAATTTTAAATAATTCCAATTTAAATTTAAATTGATAAAAAATCACTTAACAAATCTAGATAGTTAAGCAAATCAATCAATAAAGTGATCCCGTTAAAAACGTACATTAGTTAAGTAATAGTATCAAAAAAGATATGTGGGTTGTTTGCGAAAATCATGTGATATTCCGATCTCTTTGGCAGTTGTACCTTCATATATATTGTACTTTTCAACAAGAAAATATGAGAACCGACTTACGTTGATATATTCCTCTAGAGATTTGTGAATCCCAAAATAACAAGAAAACCAAACTAGAGAAATAGCACCCCCAAGTTATATTTGATTTTTAGTGTCAACAACAAAGTTACTAATGTTATTATCAGAAGCGAAAATATTAACGGCATGCTTCTTTATACGGAAGGGATTGGAGCGGAATTTAATTCATTCGATGTCAACTTATTTGACATATATATCAAGAACATGCAAGTCAAAACCAAAAAATTTCTTTTAGTTATCCGCACGCCAAAATCACTTGGGAAAAAATTATATATTTAGTTGATGTGTATCCTTTGTTTGAAAAGTCAACATAAATATTTTTGTTGTTTCTGTGTTTCGTACATACCCAGAAGAATAAAGAAGATATGCTTCCGTTTACTTTAGAATTTTTTCCAAACTCTAAAATCATGACACTGTACATTGTATTTCCATAAAAGAAAACAACTTTTGATCTGCTAATGCAAATTATGCGATAACAAAAATAGAGAACTTACAAATATGAGTTAGAACTGACTCATTAATTCACTCGATGATAAGAACACAAAACATGTTGTCTCGACTCTCAATGAAAGCACCACTTGATCAAGCATATTTCCGCCTAGGGCTAGAAACATACTTGAGTGCAATAGAGGGGGTTTTATTAGATTCAGCGATGTTAGCCTCCGGTCCGGATACCGTGATAACCCTAGCCGAGATGATGATCTCGGGAGGGTGGCCAAGGGCTGACCGCCGGCCAATGGATGGTACTCCGATTGGCGGCGAGGGAAAAACCCTACCAAGAGTGGTAGGTAAAAACCCTAGAGAGAATTGTCTACCCTAAATGCTTAGATTACCCCTCTATTTATAAGAGGGAATTAGGGTTTAGGAGGAAGACTTGACCGCGGCCCATGGACCAAGTCCAATTACTCGGCCCGATGGGCTCCGCACATCATCACCGTCACAAATTAATAATCATGTTTTGAATTTGAAAGTTTTTATTTCTTAATTTTGAGTATCAATAACCTTTTTTGTTATATGATATTTAATCAATTTAATCAAAGTTATATGAAATGAATACACATATAAAATTTAATTTATTCATATAAAATTTCATCAAATATTATATAACATAAATAATTATTTAAATTGAAAGTTAAAAAAATAAAGACTTTCAGAAATGGGAGATTTATTAGCTAAGAGAGTAAATTAAATTCAAAATTTCAACTTTTTGAATGATCATTTGGGAGATATTTTTTAAGAGAGTAAATTAAATTCAAAATTAGTACGTTTTGATATCTACTCCATCAATGGGAGATATTTTAATTAAGAGAGTAAATCAAATTCAAAATTAGATAGAATGATTTCAATTAAAGGTTTTTATATCTTAATAATAATTGATTAATAAATAATAATTAATTAATATTAGTATAATAAGGAGTAATTAATAAAAAGAGCGTTTTTTTTCCTTTATCTTAGCAGGTACAATGTGGAACCAATACAATAACAAGGAAATGACAATATTACAAGGAAACTGAATTGCAAGTTCAAAATTCAAAATAGCCGCGAAAGTAACTAAGCATTCCGAGTCAAAATATTCGGGTTAGCATCTCATACGTAAGCTTGATGCGCAAAACATAACTTAGAAGACGAAGCCCAATAGAAGACTCTCATCTTTGTCTCCCGAAGCAAAGTAGACCAACAAGTGAAACTTGAATTGAAAATTGCGTCGTTGCGAGCTTTTCAAATTGCCCATAAAGTGGCCGGTCCGATTAACCACCAAAATTTAGAATCCCCAATTCCTATTCCGGTGTACCAATCGATTAAAATTTGAAACAACGATTCCAGGATCACCTATCGAATACACCATTTGAATAAGGCCGATCAAACAAAATCTGATTTTGCACATTTAAATAGTTTTTGGGGCTTTTTTGTGATTGGTCGGTTTTCATAATAGGGAAAATAATAAAACTGCTCGCGGGATATAAACAAGAAGCCGACGGCAAATTTCATATCATTCGCAATTATTCGTCTTAGGGTTAATAATCTGCAACTTCTTGTCGTAAAACCTTTTTTCCTCCTTCTAAAAGCAACTTGTCGTCCCCAATTGAGACTTAAAACTCGAGACCTCCGGACAGGCAATAACCAGTAGGTAAATGGAGAGGGTTTCTCATTCCTCCCAGTCTACGACCATGGTGCTGGTGCCTGCGCCTGCGCGTGTGTAACACCCCGTTTTTCTAAACATGACGCTCGAGGCATCATTTGAAGTTCAAGAATGATTATTTAATAGTTTGGATGTAATGCATTGACCACGATTGACTTTGGGATGTTTTAAAAGTGAAATTGGAGTACATCAGATAAACTGTCGAGTTTGAGTGCAGTTTGTCGCGTTCTAGTGCTTCGCGTTCCGTGACAAACATGGTTGAAACGCAACAACTTCTGATGGTGATTTCTGTCCACTTTGTCGCGTTTGAATGCTGTTTACCGCGTCCTGGTGTCGCGAAACGCGATGAAGTGTCGCGAAACGCTACAAATGTCGCTGTAATGACATTTTTAACCCATTTTAATGGAATCTTTTGAGGGTGTTTTGGTAAATTCACATATGGCTGGTTCTAGAGCTATAAGACTGATTCAAGGCTCATTTTATCCTCATTTTCACTCATCAACACTCTCATCTTCAAACCCTAGAGAGAGAGGAGAAATTTAGAGAGAGAGAGCTCCAATTGGAGAAGAAGAAGGGTGTTTCGGGTCAAACCTCAAGTATTAAAGTTGTTCTACTCGTCAACGGCATCATTTTGGCGGTATTGGTAAGTTCTAACTCCGAGTTTCATTGTTTGATTTGAGATTCAAAGTTAGGGTTTTGAGATTTGTTAGTTGTAAAACCCATTTAGATGATGAAGAGGGTTTATGGAAACTTGTTATTTTAATATTTGGCGGGTTTTGGGTTGGTTAATGATTTAGCCATCTTTAAGGCTTGTAAGTGGTGTATAATCACTAGTGTTAGTGATTATAGAAGTGTTGGAACCACTTTGGGTGTATTTGGATTGACTAATTTTGAAATGGGTCAAAATTAGGGTTTAGGTGTCAATTTGGGCAAGATTGGTGTTTAACACCTATGCTTGGGTTTAATTGACGTATTAGAAGCATTCTCACTTATGTTAGTGATTATTGGTTAGTTTGGGCGCGGTTTGAGCTTGGAAGTGCAATTGGGTCAGAATTTGCACTAGTAGTCAATTTGGGTTGATTTGTAAATCCACCCTAATTGTGTTGTTTGTCATGTGATTAATGGAATAGGTACTTTCCATTGGCGTGTTGCGAATTATTCGGTTGCATTCATCAAGACTTCGAGATGAGTGTTAATATCCTATGTGCATATGTATGTGTAGGATAGGTGCGGGTCGGGTGAAGTGGTTCTCGGTTATAGAGCTCACTTCACATATAGGTGGGTTTGATGGACTTGCGTATAGGTCCACTTGGCACGGTTGTGCGTATTGGTTGACCACCTTTGGCGAGGTGTACATTTCGTGTGTACGTTATCACATGTGCTTGTGATGTGGATTATATAACCCCAATGGCGAAGGGTTGGTATTGAGTTGTGATTGGAGAAGTGGATCACGTGTGGATGCGGATTCACGATGACTCGTGTAGTTCGGCCATCTTATTGAGGTAGTGATCTCGTGTGGATGCGGATTCACTAAGGCTCGTGTAGTTCGGCCAACCTCGATGTTGTTGTGGTATTGAAGATAGTAGTCTCGTGTGGATGCGGATTTACTAAGGCTCGTATAGTCCGGCCAATCTTTATTTTGGTAATTGGTAATCGGTTTTAGTATTGGGTTAAGGGGTTAACCTTGGACGTTTTTATATTGTTTTATATTATCGCATTTTTGTGATGTAGCTAACCGTCCGGGTGTAGCTCTTTTGGCGTTGTTCACATCATCGTTGGTGAACTTACTTTATTGTTGATGTTTAGCTCGTTGCTTAGTGATCGTACGGTATGCTTAGCTTAGCTCGCCTTTATGCTTGGATGCTCTGGTATGCGGTATTTGTTTAATTGTGTGGCGTGTCCATTTTATGCATATATATGTATGTAGTATATTTTCACTCACTAAGCGTTAGCTTACCCTCTCGTTGTTTATATTTTTATAGATTTGCATGGAGGCGGTGGCTCGGGTAAGCGCGAGAACTAGTGGACTTGCGTAGTTTGCTTTAGAAGATGTGCTTTTGGATCGATTAGGATTGGGTAGCGTATCCCTAATCACCATGCTCGGTTTTGTTGGACATTAAAATAGTAGGGTTGTGTTTACCCGTTCGGATATTTAAACTATGTATTTAATGTTTTTAAAGCTCATTTAACTTATTATTATGTTAATGATGTTTTTGGAAACATAAAAGGGACCTAAATATTAATGCATTAAAGAAAAATTTTTACGGGCCGGTTTAAATACGGGTTGGGTTGTTTTAAGTGGTATTAGAGCATGGTCTAAGGGATTTAGGCGACTTGAGATAGGTGCCTAGACTTAGACTTTTGTGTGTGCTTATTTGTTGCGGAACTTGTAGGTAAACGGGTCGGAATGGGAACTTGGTTAGTGCCTTAGCGTGTAGGTGAACTAACTAGGGTATTGGCTTGTGTTGTGACATTATTCTTGCGTGTGTTTATTTCGCGTAGAATAATTGATTGTGTTGTTTATATCATCAAGCGAGGCGTTCATTGTACTAACGAGTCGATACGGCGTGTATGCATAATAAGGACTTGCAAACCTTATTACGGGTGCAAATCGTGTCTAACAAGTGATGTGCGACGAGTGTTGAGCAAGATGGGGCGGTATTATGCGTGTGGTTTTATACGTTCGTGGACTAATCGTTTTTGCATTCTTTAGAATGACGACGCGAAACGAGATCGAGACGAATGACGAGGAGTTTAACGCTAGAGTTGCAGCCGCCGTTGCGGAGCAAATGGGTGCGTTTCGAGAAGAAATGGATAAGAAGTATTCCGAACTTCAAAGTAGGGGTGAAATGGAGCATTGTCATAAGAGCTTCATGAGGACAAAACCCCCGATGTATGACGAGAAACCAGATCCTTTGGTAAGCACAACATGGATCTCGGATGTCGAAGGGTATTTTCGCACTATTGAATGCCCTCCCGAGAAGATGACAAGACTCGCTACTAGCTTGTTGCGGGGTAGGGCGAAGGATTGGTTGGATGGTAAAATTGATCTTGTCGGTGGAGAAACGTTTATGGGGTTATCGTGGGACGATTTTAAGAAGGAATTCTTCGAGGAGTTCCGGACTTCTGCCGATTTGTCGAAAATGCGTAATGAGTTGCGAAATTTACAACAAGGATCTATGGACTTGAATCCTCTCAAGACGACCTTTATGGCGAAGGCTCGTTTTTGCCAGGAGTATATTGGGAATGATCGTATGTTGATGGAAGATTTCTATCGAACCTTGAATGATGACTTGCAGGGCAAGATTAGTGTTGGTCAAGTGAACTCGTTTGCAGAGTTATTCAACATGGCTAGGGGTTTCGAGTCGTATTCGCGATCGAAGATTGGCGAACCTTCAAGTGAGAGAAGGGTTGTTTCATATGGCGCTCCAAGTAAGAGAGCTAGGGGTGCAAGTGTGAGAACGGGTGGTATATGTAGTGACCCGAACTTTTCCATGTTTATATATATAATAAATGAAATTGTTATTTACATGATTAAGTGTTTCTAACATGTTAAGCAATCAAACTTGTTAAGACTTAATTAATTGAAATAGGTTTCATATAGACAATTGACCACCCAAGTTGACCTGTGATTCACGAACGTTAAAACTTGTAAAAACTATATGATGACATATATATGGATACATATATAGTTAACATGATATTATGATAAGTAAACATATCATTAAGTATATTAACAATGAACTACATATGTAAAAGCAAGACTACTAACTTAATGATTTTGAAACGAGACATATATGTAACGATTATCGTTGTAACGACATTTAATGTATATATATCATATTAAGAGATATTCATACATCATAATATCATGATAATATAATAATTTAAAATCTCATTTGATATTATAAACATTGGGTTAACAACATTTAACAAGATCGTTAACCTAAAGGTTTCAAAACAACACTTACATTAATGACTAACGATGACTTAACGACTCAGTTAAAATGTATATACATGTAGTGTTTTAATATGTATTCATACACTTTTGAAAGACTTTAAAACATTTATCAAAATACTTCTACTTAATAAAAATGCTTACAATTACATCCTCGTTCAGTTTCATCAACAATTCTACTCGTATGCACCCGTATTCGTACTCGTACTATACACAGCTTTTAGATGTATGTACTATTGGTATATACACTCCAATGATCAGCTCTTAGCAGCCCATGTGAGTCACCTAACACATGTGGGAACTATCATTTAGAAACTAGCATGAAATATCTCATAAAATTACAAAAATATGAGTAATCATTCATGACTTATTTACATGAAAACAAAATTACATATCCTTTATATCTAATCCATACACCAACGACCAAAAACACCTACAAACACTTTCATTCTTCAATTTTCTTCATCTAATTGATCTCTCTCAAGTTCTATCTTTAAGTTCTAAGTGTTCTTCATAAATTCTACAAGTTCTAGTTTCATAAAATCAAGAATACTTCCAAGTTTGCTAGCTTACTTCCAATCTTGTAGAGTGATCATCCAACCTCAAGAAATCTTTCTTATTTACAGTAAGACATCTTTCTAATATAAGGTAATACTCATATTCAAACTTTGATTCAATTTCTATAACTATAATAATCTTATTTTGAGTGGAAATCTTACTTGAACTTGTTTTCGTGTCATGATTCTACTTCAAGAACTTTCAAGCCATCCAAGATACTTTGAAGCTAGATCCATTTGTATCTTTTCTAGTAGGTTTATCCACAAAACTTGAGATAGTAATGATGTTCATAACATCATTCGATTCATACATATAAAGTTATCTTATTCGAAGGTTTAAACTTGAAATCACTAGAACATAGTTTAGTTAATTCTAAACTTGTTCGCAAACAAAAGTTAATCCTTCTAACTTGACTTTTAAAATCAACTAAACACATGTTATATATCTATATGATATGCTAACTTAATGATTTAAAACCTGGAAACACGAAAAACACCGTAAAACTGGACATACGCCGTCGTAGTAACACCGCGGGCTGTTTTGGGTTTGATAATTAAAAACTATGATAAACTTTGATTTAAAATTTGTTCTTCTGGGAAAATGATTTTTCTTATGAACATGAAACTATATCTAAAAATCATGGTTAAACTCAAAGTGGAAGTATGTTTTTCAAAATGGTCATCATGACGTCGTTCTTTCGACTGAAATGACTACCTCTTACAAAAATGACTTGTAACTTATATTTCCGACTATAAACATATACTTTTTCTGTTTAGATTCATAAAATAGAGTTCAATATGAAACCATAGCAATTTGATTCACTCAAAATGGATTTAAAATGAAGAAGTTATGGGTAAAACAAGATTGGATATTTTTT
This sequence comes from Rutidosis leptorrhynchoides, assembly GCF_046630445.1. Lineage (NCBI taxonomy): Eukaryota > Viridiplantae > Streptophyta > Magnoliopsida > Asterales > Asteraceae > Rutidosis > Rutidosis leptorrhynchoides. The sequence continues at coordinate 124,179,373 of NC_092339.1, forward strand.
GATTTTTGTAGCTACGGGAAATATTAACAATTCTATACAAATCATATCCTAGATAACTTATATTGTATTATACATGTATTCTAATATATTATGTAATCTTGGGATACCATAGACACGTATGCAAATGTTTTGACATATCATATTGACTCATGTATATATATTATTTGGAACAACCATAGACACTCTATATGCAGTAATGTTGGAGTTAGCTATACAGGGTTGAGGTTGATTCCAAAAATATATATACTTTGAGTTGTGATCTAGCCTGAGACGTGTATACACTGGGTCGTGGATTGATTCAAAATAATATATATCGATTTATTTCTGTACATCTAACTGTGGAGAACTAGTTGTAGGTTACTAACGAGGACAGCTGACTTAATAAACTTAAAACATCAAAATGTATTAAAAGTGTTGTAAATATATTTTGAACATACTTTGATATATATGTACATATTTGTTATAGGTTCGTGAATCGACCAGTGGCTAAGTCTTACTTCCCGACGAAGTAAAAATCTGTGAAAGTGAGTTATAGTCCCACTTTTAAAATCTAATATTTTTGGGATGAGAATACATGCAGGTTTTATAAATGATTTACAAAATAGACACAAGTACGTGAAACTACATTCTATGGTTGAATTCTCAAAATCGAATATGCCCCTTTTTATTAAGTCTGGTAATCTAAGAATTCGGGAACAGACACCCTATTGATGCGAATCCTAAAGATAGATCTATTGGGCCTAACAAACCCCATCCAAAGTACCGGATGCTTTAGTACTTCGAAATTTATATCATATCCGAAGGGTGTCCCGGAATGATGGGGATATTCTTACATATGCATCTTGTTAATGTCGGTTACCAGGTGTTCACCATATGAATGATTTTTATCTCTATGTATGGGATGTATATTGAAATATTAAATCTTGTGGTCTATTGTTACGATTTGATATATATATATATATATATATATATATATATATATATATATATATATATATATATAGGTTAAACCTATAACTCACTAACATTTTTGTTGACGTTTTAAGCATGTTTATTCTCAGGTGATTATTAAGAGCTTCCGCTGTCGCATACTTAAATAAGGACAAGATTTGGAGTCCATGCTTGTATGATATTGTGTAAAAACTGCATTCAAGAAACTTATTTCGTTGTAACATATTTGTATTGTAAACCATTATGTAATAGTCGTGTGTAAACAGGATATTTTAGATTATCATTATTTGATAATCTACGTAAAGCTTTTTAAACCTTTATTGATGAAATAAAGGTTATGGTTTGTTTTAAAATGAATGCAGTCTTTGAAAAACGTCTCATATCGAGGTCAAAACCTCGCAACGAAATCAATTAATATGGAACGTTTTTAATCAATAAGAACGGGACATTTCAGTTGGTATCCGAGCGTTGGTCTTAGAGAACCAGAATTTAAATCAGTGTGTCTTATTGAGTTTGTTAGGATGCATTAGTGAGTCTGGACTTCGATCGTGTTTACTTGAAAAATGATTGCTTAACAAATTTTGTTGGAAACTATATATTTTTAACATGTGAATATTATGTGATATATTAATCTCTTAACGTGTTTGATATTATGTGATAGATGTCTACCTCTAGAACAAGTCCCATTGACTCACCTAATAATAATGAAGAGTCAAATGTAAATTGGAATGATTCGTGGACTGATTCCCAAGTTCCCGAAGAGGAACCGGAAGAAGAATCGGAACCGGAAGAAGAAATAGAACCAGTAGGGGAAATAATAAAACGGTTAAGTAGAAGAAAATCCTCAACCAACCGACCAAAGTTAATTATGGTCAATGATGTTTCCACCAAGGAAGCAAAGTATTGGGAGGATTACCAATTCTCCAATGAATCGGATCCCAGCAAGGATTCCGATGATGTTATAGAAATTACCCCAACACAATTTAATAAGGCAAAAGAGAACAATAAGGGAAAGGGCATAAAAATAGAGAAATTTGATTCCAAACCCGATGAACTTTATATGTATCATCAACACCCGTATTTCTTAAGTTGTGACAAAAACTCGGGAACCTCTAAACCACCAGGTTTTTCTAAACCAATGTGGAAAATGACGGCTCGTATTAGGGAAACATCATATATCCCTAGAAACTTGGCAAAACGAACCAAAACCGAAGAAGAAAAAACGAGCGAGTCGGAATAAGATAGTTGTATTCGTGTGGTGTAATATATGTAATATAGTGTGCTTATGCTTTATGATATATGTAAAAATTGCTTATATTAATAAGTATTTTTTTTATGAATCTAACTCTTGTCTATTTTACAGTATAAAAACACAAAATGGATAGACAACCCAATATTTTAAGAGACCTACCTGGAGACATGATTGATGAAATCTTGTCTAGAGTCGGTCAGAATTCCTCGGCACAACTATTTAAGGCGAGATCAGTTTGTAAGACATTCGAAGAACGTTCCAAGAATGCCTTGGTTTATAAAAGGCTTTCGTTCGAAAGATGGGGGATATCACATTGGGAAATCCATAAGTTACGATGTGTTTACTTTGACGCATATATTACGGGGAACCCAAATGCTATTTTACGCAATGGGTTAAGAAATTATTTTGACTCAATATATCCGAATATAGGACTTCGTGATTTAGAAAAAGCGGCTAACATGCAACATAAAGAAGCATGTTATGCTTACGGGTTAGTAATGTTCGCTTCTCACCAAAGTGAGAACAAGAACATCGGGCTACAACTATTAAACAAAACGTTCCCACAAGTGACGGAGTCGGTAATTGGGGTAAGAAATGAGGTTTTTAGGTTATTACGAGACTGTTGGTCATTACGAAACCCTCGTCCTTTTGACGACATTACAACATGCTGCCTAGCTAATGGTCATAATGGTTATTTTCCACAAGACCAAGGATGGGAAGTCGTCTTAGTAAAACCAGAATGCATGACTTGGTTCTGGACTTATGAATTACGTGTCTTTATTTCCTTTGCTGAACAACTTGCGTATTAACTAGATTTATCTTCAAAACTGTCCTGTATCATAGTGTACTATATTTCATGTTATATGTAATATAGCGAAGTTGTAAGTTTGAAGAATATTTGTATGTGATATATTATTATAATCAGTTTTTCATATGGAATTGTAGTAGTTGAATTGTATATTAGCTACTAAGTATGAACTTAACGGGTAGGTTGTACCCGAATTTAAACTTATAAAACGCTAATATGAAGAAAAAGCTTTTATAAATGAGTTCATATTAAGCTACGAGATACTATTGACTACTCTTAATATTCTGTATGATTAAATTGTTTCATTTGACTATTTTGAAGGAAATGGCACCGACTACTCGACACACCTTGAATATGAGCGAAGAGGAATTTCGTGCCTTTCTTGCTTCAAACATAGCCGCAGTACATGCCGCGCTACCTACCAACAATAACTCTGAATCTAGCAATACAGCTAACGGCGCAAGAAATCATGTAGGATGCTCATACAAGGAATTCACTACCTGCAAACCTTCAGAATTTGATGGGACCGAAGGACCAATCGGATTGAAACGGTGGACCGAGAAAGTTGAATCGGTGTTTGCCATAAGTAAGTGTGCTGAAGGAGACAAAGTGAAGTACGCTACGCATACCTTCACAGGTAGTGCGTTAACATGGTGGAATACCTATCTAGAGCAAGTGGGACAAGATGCTGCTTACGCGCTACCATGGTCAGCATTCAAGCACTTGATGAACGAGAAGTACCGTCCCAGAACCGAGGTCAATAAGCTCAAGTCAGAACTTAGAGGGTTACGAACATAGGGATTCGATATTACTTCGTACGAAAGATGATTCACATAATTGTGCCTATTGTGTCCGAGAGCGTTCGAAGATGAGGAAGAGAAGATCGACGCGTTTGTGAAAGGGTTATCGGAGAGAATCAAAGAAGATATAAGTTCACACGAGCCTGCCTCTATACAAAAGGCATGTAGAATGGATCACAAAATAGTGAACCAGATTGAGGGAAGAATTAATGAACAGGCGGCCGAAGAGGCCAACGTGAAGTTAGTCAAAAGAAAGTGGGAGGAAAACGGTGATAAGAGTCACCAAAACAACAACAACTATCCCAACAATCGCAACATCAATCGAAACTACAACAAACGGCACAACAACAACAACAACAACAACTACAACAATCATTCCAATAACAATAACAACCGCAACAACAACAACAATCAGAAGCAGCTATGCCAAAGGTGTGAAAAGTATCACTCGGGGTTCTGCACCAAATTTTGCAACAAGTGTAAAAGAAATGGTCATAGCGCAGCGAAGTGTGAGGTCTACGGACCAGGGGTTAACAGAACGAAAGGAACAAATGGTGTCGGAACGAGTAATGGCGGAGCAAGTAGTGTCGGAGCAAGTTATGCCAATGTAGTTTATTATAAATGTGGAAATCCGGGCCACATTATTAGAAATTGCCCGAACCAGGAGAATACGAATGGACAAGGCCGCGGAAGAGTTTTTAATATTAATGCGGCAGAGGCACAGGAAGACCCGGAGCTTGTTATGGGTACGTTTCTTATTGACAATAAATCTGCTTACGTTTTATTTGATTCGGGTGCGGATAGAAGCTATATGAGTAGAGATTTTTGTGCTAAATTAAGTTATCCATTGACGCCTTTGGATAGTAAATTTTTACTCGAATTAGCAAATGGTAAATTAATTTCAGCAGATAATATATGTCGGAATCGAGAAATTAAACTGGTTAGCGAAACATTTAAGATTGACTTGATACCAGTAGAGTTAGGGAGTTTTGATGTGATAATCGGTATGGACTGGTTGAAAGAAGTGAAAGCAGAGATCGTTTATCACAAAAATGCAATTCGCATTATACGAGAAAAAGGAAAACCCTTAATGGTGTACGGAGAAAAGAGCAACGCAAAGTTAAATCTTATTAGTAACCTGAAGGCACAAAAACTAATAAGAAAAGGTTGCTATGCTGTGCTAGCACACATCGAGAAAGTCAATTCCGAAGAAAAGAACATCAATGATATTTCTGTCGCAAAAGAATTTCCCGATGTATTTCCGAAAGAATTACCGGGACTACCTCCACACCGATCCGTTGAATTTCAAATAGACCTTGTACCGGGAGCTGCACCAATAGCTCGTGCTCCATACAGACTCGCACCTAGCGAAATGAAGGAACTTCAGAGCCAATTACAAGAACTTTTAGAGCGTGGTTTCATTCGACCAAGCACATCACCATGGAGAGCTCCTGTTTTGTTTGTCAAGAAGAAAGATGGTATATTCAGGTTGTGTATCGACTACCGAGAGTTGAACAAACTTACCATCAAGAACCGCTACCCACTACCGAGAATCGACGACTTATTTGATGAACTACAAGGCTCGTCTATTTATTCAAAGATTGACTTACGTTCCGGGTATCATCAAATGCGGGTGAAAGAAGATGATATTCCAAAGACTGCTTTCAGAACACGTTACGGTCATTACAAGTTTATGGTCATGCCGTTTGGTTTAACTAATGCACCAGCTGTGTTCATGGACCTTATGAACCGAGTGTGTGGACCATACCTTGACAAGTTTGTCATTGTTTTCATTGATGACATACTTGTTTACTCAAAGAATGACCAAGAACATGGTGAACATTTGAGAAAGGTGTTAGAAGTATTGAAGAAGGAAGAATTGTACGCTAAGTTTTAAAAGTGTGCATTTTGGTTGGAAGAAGTTCAATTCCTCGGTCACATAGTGAACAAAGAAGGTATTAAGGTGGATCCGGCAAAGATAGAAACTGTTGAAAAGTGAGAAACCCCGAAAACTCCGAAACACATACGCCAGTTTTTAGGACTAGCTGGTTACTACAGAAGGTTCATCCAAGACTTTTCCAGAACAGCAAAACCCTTGACTACATTAACGCATAAAGGGAAGAAATTTGAATGGAAGGATGAACAAGAGAAAGCGTTTCAGTTATTGAAGAAAAAGTAAACTACGGCACCTATGTGGTCATTACCTGAAGGGAATGATGATTTTGTGATATATTGTGATGCCTCAAAGCAAGGTCTCGGTTGTGTATTAATGCAACGAACGAAAGTAATTGCTTATGCGTCTAGACAATTGAAGATTCACGAACAAAATTATACGACGCATGATTTGGAATTAGGCGCGGTTGTTTTTGCATTAAAGACTTGGAGGCACTACTTATATGGGGTCAAAAGTATTATATATACTGACTACAAAAGTCTTCAACACATATTTAATAAGAAACGACTGAATCTGAGGCAGCGTAGGTGGATTGAATTGTTGAATGATTACGACTTTGAGATTCGTTACCACCCGGGGAAGGCAAATGTGGTAGCTGACGCCTTGAGCAGGAAGGACAGAGAACCCATTAGAGTAAAATCTATGAATATAATGATTCACAATAACCTTACTACTCAAATAAAGGAGGCGCAACAAGGAGTTTTAAAAGAGGGAAATTTAAAGGATGAAATACCCAAAGGATCGGAGAAGCATCTTAATATTCGGGAAGACAGAACTCGGTATAGGGCTGAAAGGATTTGGGTACCAAAATTTGGAGATATGAGAGAAATGGTACTTAGAGAAGCTCATAAAACCAGATACTCAATACATCCTGGAACGGGGAAGATGTACAAGGATCTCAAGAAACATTTTTGGTGGCCGGGTATGAAAGCCGATGTTGCTAAATACGTAGGAGAATGTTTGACGTGTTCTAAAGTCAAAGCTGAGCATCAGAAACCATCAGGTCTACTTCAACAACCCGAAATCCTGGAATGGAAATGGGAAAACATTACCATGGATTTCATCACTAAATTGCCAAGGACTGCAAGTGGTTTTGATACTATTTGGGTAATAGTTGATCGTCTCACCAAATCAGCACACTTCCTGCCAATAAGAGAAGATGACAAGATGGAGAAGTTAGCACGACTGTATTTGAAGGAAGTCGTCTCCAGACATGGAATACCAATCTCTATTATCTCTGATAGGGATGGCAGATTTATTTCAAGATTCTGGCAGACATTACAGCAAGCATTAGGAACTCGTCTAGACATGAGTACTGCCTATCATCCACAAACTGATGGGCAGAGCGAAAGGACGATACAAACGCTTGAAGAAATGCTACGAGCATGTGTTATTGATTTCAGAAACAGTTGGGATCGACATCTACCGTTAGCAGAATTTTCCTACAACAGCAGCTACCATTCAAGCATTGAGATGGCGCCGTTTGAAGCACTTTATGGTAGAAAGAGCAGCTCTTCGATTTGTTGGAGTGAAGTGAGGGATAGACAGATTACGGGTCCGAAGATAATACAAGAAACTACCGAGAAGATCATCCAAATTCAACAACGGTTGAAAACCGCCCAAAGTCGACAAAAGAGCTACGCTGACATTAAAAGAAATGATATAGAATTTGAAATTGGAGAGATGGTCATGCTTAAAGTTGCACCTTGGAAAGGCGTTGTTCGATTTGGTAAACGAGGGAAATTAAATCCAAGGTATATTGGACCATTCAAGATTATTGATCGTGTCGGACCAGTAGCTTACCGACTTGAGTTACCTCAACAACTCGCGGCTGTACATAACACTTTCCACGTCTAGAATTTGAAGAAATGTTTTGCTAAAGAAGATCTCACTATTCAGTTAGATGAAATCCAAATCAACGAAAAACTTCAATTCATCGAAGAACCCGTCGAAATAATGGATCGTGAGGTTAAAAGACTTAAGCAAAACAAGATACCAATTGTTAAGGTTCGTTGGAATTCTTGTAGAGGACCCAAGTTCACCTGGGAACGAGAAGATCAGATGAAGAAGAAATACCCGCATTTATTTCCAGATGATACGTCAACACCTCTAACTGCTTAAAATTTCGAGACGAAATTTATTTAACGGGTAGGTACTGTAGTGACCCAAACTTTTCAATGTTTATATATATAATAAATGAAATTGTTATTTACATGATTAAGTGTTTCCAACATGTTAAGCATTCAAACTTGTTAAGACTTGATTAATTGAAATAGGTTTCATATAGACAATTGACCACCCAAGTTGACCGGTGATTCACGAACGTTAAAACTTGTAAAAACTATATGATGACATATATATATGGATATATATATATATATATATATATATATATATATATATATATATATATATATATATATATATATATATATATATATATATATATATATATATATATATATATATATATATATATATATATATATATATATATATATATATATATATATGTAGAGACCCGTCCTAATCCATCCGGACGAAGTCCATATCAATTACAAACGATTCACAACAGTTGATTTCATCGCGAGGTAATTGACCTCTATATGATAAATTTTACAAACATTGCATTCGTTTTTAACAGACAAACTTTCGTTACATCGACAGTTGACAGGCATGTAAAGCATTTCATAATATATCCAAATATAATTGACTTAATAATAATCTTGATGAACTCAACGACTCGAATGCAACATCTTTTTAAATATGTCATGAATGACTCCAAGTAATATCTCTAATATGAGCAAATGCACAGCGGAAGATTTCTTTCGTACTTGAGAATAAACATGCTTTAAAGTGTCAACCAAAAGGTTGGTGAGTTCATTAGTTTATCATAAAGAATCATTTCATAATTTTAACAGACCACAAGATTTCATACTTCCATTTCTCATAATCATACGTCCCATGCATAGAGACAAAAATATCATTCTTTTGGATTGAACACCTGGTAACCGACATTCACAATATGCATATAAGAATATCACCATCATTCCGGGATCCTCCTTCGGACATGATATTAATTTCGAAGTACTAAAGCATCCGATACTTTGGATGGGGCTTGTTGGGCCCGATAGATCTATCTTTAGAGTTCGCGTCAATTAGGGTGTCTGTTCCCTAATTCTTAGATTACCAGACTTAATAAAAAGGGGCATATTCGATTTCGATCATTCAACCATATAATGTAGTTTCAATTACTTGTGTCTATTTCGTAAAACAGTTATAAAAACAGCGCATGTATTCTCAGTCCCAAAAATATATATTGCGAAAGCATTTAAAAAGGGAATAATGAAACTCACGCATATAATTATTGTAAAACAATTAATAAAGCATTTGCATGTATTCTCAGCCCAAAAACGTAAAGAGAAAAAGGGAGTAAATGAAACTCACGCATATAAATATTATAAAACAGTTAATAAAGCATTTGCATGTATTCTCAGCCCAAAAATGTAAAGAGTAAAAGGGATCAAATGAAACTCACCATACTGTATTTTGTAGTAAAAATACATATAACATCATTGAACAAGTGTAGGGTTGGCCTCGGATTCACGAACCTATATTAATTATATATATTTATATGACGGTCAATATTTGTCTAACAATTTAGGCCAAGTCATAGTGTACCACAATCCTAATGCTCGAGTCTGACTCAACAGTATAGTAACATGTTATATTACCCATGCTCAGTTAAAATTCTAGTAAAAGGTGACGTGTGAAACAACGTAACACAAATGGTTTCATAATCATAAAATAGTATTTTAGTATTTAGAGAAAGTCAACACAAAAAAAAAATTAACTGAACAGTTAACGAGAAAAGTCAAAGTTCAAGGTCAAAAGTCAAAGGTTAAAGTAAAAACGAGGTCGCATGCAAAAATACAATAACTTATACAAAAATGATTTTTCGGTCAAACATGACTAAACGGCCACTTCAGCGATTTTTAGAAAAATTATCGGAACTCCGATTGATAAACGGCCAAAGATAAAAGTTACACATTACCAAAAAGATTAAGCATAAATTTTATAGAAGTAAACTAAACCTAGACAACTCGTAGTTGCCAACGCGGTTTCGGCGTTTTAAAGTTAATTTTTCAGCTTTAATAAATTTACAAAAGTGACCGAGTAGCCTACTTTGGAGATTTTTAGAAAATTCCTCGAAACTCGGATTGACAAACGGTCAAAGCCTGCAAATTCTAGTTACCACAAAGATATAACATGATTTTTGGCAAAAGTAAACATACATCAGGCCGACCATGACAACTGATACAAAACTGACATTTTTAATAAAAAGTTTCAGCTCTTTTCAGAATTTTAAAATGTGACCAAACAGTCAACTTTGACGATTTTTAGAAAAATCGTCGAGACTCAAATTGACAAACGGTCAGAGTCGTTTGCTAGACCTTACAGCAAAGAATTCAGTGGTATTTTTTCGTAAATCTGAAACAACGCAGATCAGCGAGAATTTCAGTTCTCTTTTCGACATTTTTTCAAAATTTGCAAAACTTCTTTTGTTCATAACTTGACAACCGTTCAACGAAACGAGACGTGCTTTATATGAAAATTCATCTACTCGACGAGTAGAATCCAAATAACCACTTTTTATAACCCAGAAAATTAGTTCACTAATTATCATTAGCAATCTTAATTACGAAATTAATTGTTTAATTCATAACTTTCTAATCGTTCATCGAATCCATTCGATATCTAAATGAAAAGTTCTTAATTTTTCGCTAGCTTTCCAACGACATGCATATCTTATATCTTATCTCATCCCTAGTATAACAACCTTTAAGATTCAACGTAGCCTATCTAAGGGCAATATCAAAAGTACAAGCATGCATAATCCTATTTTCTCGAGCACTAGTCAGGGATACACTATCAATGTGTAAAAATTAATTTGCGAGTACTCACGTATCAATATTGAGGTTCAATATTGTAGGAAATGTACGTAGACGCAACGGAGATGATAAACACTAAATTGACCTCACGAGCATACCCCCGAACATTACCCATCACCTCCATAGCCATAACCCATAATTTCCTTAGCACTATCCTACTCGAAAATCAGTTTTTGAGAACTCGTTTTTAGATCACTCGAGCAGCACTCCGTCGTAATATTTTATGTGTAAATAATATTAATACAAACACTAATATTACTAATAATATTATTAAGATTAATATTAATAATAATCTTAATAATAATAATAATAATTATATATAATATATGTATGTGTGTGTAATGAGGTCGGGATGGATAGATAAACTGAATCAACTTGTGTGTTTTATACATCTCACCAATTCAACAAGTTGTCACATATAATTATATAATTATAATAGTATAAATAATAAATAATAATAAAAAAACAAAAAAAAACGTGTAGTGTGGAAAAAGTGGCACACCCGTGATTTCTTTGTGGGAAAAAAACTTACTTACCTTTTATTATATATAAATATATATATTTAATTCATATGATTAATTATATATTATATTATATTCACGTTCATGGTAAAAATATAATTTTTACAAAAATGACATGGTCGTGGTCTCACGACTCATGTACCACTTTCGGTTTTTCGAGCGCACTTTCGTAAGTTTAGAAAACTAGCCTTTTACGTTACGCGACGTGTACCTTTAGTAATAGTTTGATTTATTCATCAATAAATTACCTTGTAAAAATGTATCTTATAAAATTTGAGTGTCGTGGTCATTTGCTTCTATAAATCAGTGACTCGTTGTTTACCAAAATATTTTATTTTAAATTAAGACGTTTTATGATGAGATTAATATATATAGATATACATATACATTTTTAGAAATATAAATTTTGTATCCAAAATCTTTCATCTAACTATATAGCATTTAGTTTTTCAAAACTATTTATTTTTCAAAGTTTATTTTCATTTCATTTAGGAAAATAGTTTAGCGCGTAACGTTTTTCTTTTTAAGAATTTAAATGAATATAAGTACTAATTGTTTTTAAATATCAATTGCGTCACTAGGCGGGTGTTACTACCGTATACTTAATTTGAAAACATATAATTTAAATACAAGTTGCAAGTTTTCTATATATGTATATATATCTAATAATCAATATCCCAACTTACGTTATTTAAACAAAGATATTTTTATAAACAAGTTTAATTATATCGAAAACGTTTTCGTACAAAATCAATTGATTAATATGCAATTTAGTCTTCCTCTAACTTTTGTCTAATTCTTGATAATAGACACTTTTGTTTTTACTCGTAAATCACTTTATCATTTTCCGAATATTGTTAAAATGGAAAGATCTCTTAAATCATAGTGGACCTCTCAACAGAGACTCTTAACCATAATTCAATGTATTTGATAATTCAATCATATGATATTATCTTTTAATTTCGTCAATAACTATATTGAACAAATTACGTTCATGTAAAGCATTACATAGCTAGTATATTGTTAACGTTTTCAATTAATGAGTATAATTCACGTTTTATCACGTAAACATTTATCTATAACGAATAAGTACAACGTCATACGTTTAATATTCTGCTAAGGTTTACAAGTCATAAAATAGATTCCCTAATATGTTTTCGTATCAATCAACCCGTTAATGTTTTGTTAATATTTCTTAAATCGCACATATGTATATATCCATACATATCTATTTACACATAATTGTTCGTGAATCGTCAGGCATGGTCAAAGGGTAATTGATTACACGAATATAGATTTCAAAACTTTAGAGACTCAACATTACAGATTTTGCTTATCGTGTCGGGAACATATAAAGATTAAAGTTTAAATTTGGTCGAAAATTTCCGGGTCGTCACAGTACCTACCCGTTAAAGAAATTTCGTCCCCGAAATTTGATAGAGGTCGTCATGGATAACAATAAGAATGTTTTCATGACAATTTTGAGTTGATAATTAGAGTTTTATCATCATTGAATGATATAGATAAAACAATCTGATCATATGAATAGTACGAGTGAAGCTATAACAAAAGGAATGATATGAGAAATAAAGTTTCGTCTTAACTTTTGACGTTGTCTTGGTTGAATTCCGGAATTCAAGGGATTTAAAGAAAATCTTTAAAAATCTAAATGATTTGATTCTTCGGCGAACAAGAAAATTTGGATCTCTCTAATTAAATGTAGAGATCTGCCTTGATTTCTCTATCAGATATTTCACTATAAATTAACTTCTCCCGTTCCGTTACTTTTACCATTCCTATACCCAATTCCCAAATTCAAAAGCTTATGAAAATGCTTAATCCAGTTCTGATCCTTGTCCTTATCCTTACTATCGTAACAATCATTCTCCTTTTCCATCTTCCACAAGAGGAATCTGCTTATTTCTACTTTACCCTTGGGATTATAGTGCTTTTAATTCTCCCTTGTCTTTATGTTGCGATCAACATTGATATACACGGTTTGTAATTTCTGTGTGGTTGTCAGGTTTTATATCTTCTCTTATATTTCGATTTCCCTGCTTCCGTCTCCCATAATCATTATCATCTCCAGTTAATGCTTTCTTTTATTTGCTGCGATTTATACTCCAATTTCTATTTCAGATCTTTGTCCCTTCGTTTCTTCTTCTTGCGATTAAGCACCGCTTGTGATGGTCAGAATTCGTAGATATGAATTTCGGAATGAACATTGTTAATGTTCTAAGAAAGAAATGATAATGGCACGATCTTGACTTGTCAAATTACTAGAATACCTCGGAAAGACCGAATCATCAAGAAATATTTTCTTGATCTTTTAGAGGTTAAATAAAATACAAGAGTCGTGTAACATGTCACATGATGACGTTAAGATCTGTGAATCATCACGTTCCATTTAGAAACTCAGCATGAATTACTGTAATATAATGACGTTGATCAAGTGTCATTATATTATACTAACTCATGCATCAGCTTCCAACACTACTTCAAAAATATTCCTATTTTAAACTCGAAGGTTTCAAAATTTAGAAACTAAAATAGTTTCTTTTATGATGTAACACAGATAACGCGAGAAGATAAATGATTTCAGATAGTAATAGCGATGAAAATATCTTCAAAAACTATGGAGGATATTTATAATGAAAGATATGATGATATTTTACAATGTCTAAAATCAGAGGATGATGAAGAATATCATCCACAAGGGTTTAGAGTCAGGAGCAAGGTTTTCGATAATAACTTCAGCAGACACTGAATCATTTGGATTCTTTGAAGGCAGGTTTCGTCCTTGTGATTTGTCCACAGCTTCCTTTATACTTTGCTCAATTGGTTTTTTTTTTTTTTTCAGTACCAAAATTTTCATTCGAGCTTTTCCAATCTACTATTCTTTATTATCAAACTTCTGAACGTAATTGTTGTCTACAGTCTTTACCACTTCATCAGTCTTTTTCAAAACTTCATAGTGCTGATTCGTAGGCTGGAATGTTTTTCAGAAACTTCATATTCGAAATATGTAATTCTTGGAGATAGACGTTTTATGTGTATATATAACTTTTGAAGTAGAAAGCTGCGAGATTTCAAATACTGATTGTCGATTCCCGGCAATTGGCGTGGAAATTCTTGTTGCAAGACGCGGATGTGTATATGATAAGGTTTTAATGAATATAATGACTTTTCGGAGAAGCTAAAGTCGGAGGGTAATGAAGTTGCTGGTAAATCTGTTGATAATACGGTGGAACATAAATGGTTCCCCAGTAACAAAAGGGTAATCGTATATATCAGAGTTATAATAAGGCTACTTCGAATGAAAAGTCGAAGTGGACTTGCTGGAGCTATGACAAAATCGGCTACTTTGAAAGGAATCGTAAAGTTGTTTTTGCTAATAAATGCCAAAGGATCTGACGTGGGTACGTGTTAAGCTATGACTTTGGTTTCGAGAGTTTTTCAGGTACAAGACTTCGGGTAGTGTATGGTTGGATCATCATCTCGATTGTTCATTATTTGAAGTGTCTTCTGAAATTTTAAAGTGTTTTAAATGCAGCTTGTCATTGTCAATATCCAAAGAATGAAATCATCATGAATCTCGATGGATTCTCATATCCATCTGAGTGTTACCAATAAAAGTGATGTCCTACCACAGTTTTGAAGTCAAAGTATAGTTTTGAAAGATGTAAGAGTTCTAAGAGTGATGTCTTCTGTTAAGTCTTGACTTGGATCAGAATATTTAATCAAATTTGGATATGAATGGTTGTTTTGATTTCTATGAAAGAATATATATTGTTGTGAATATAGTTGGTGATTGCTGAATCAGATTCGAAGAATGTAACATATTAATTGTGAATTTATATGTCTCTCGGGTATTACCTACCCGTTAAAAAAAAAATTTCGCAATTAATATTTTGTACAAAAGAATTTTTATTACAGTCTTTATGAAAATATGTGTGAGTATATTTTCTTCAGATGTAATACAGATTCAATGAGTTAAAATCATATTAAGCTCATTTGATTTTCGGCTTAATTTAGAAATGAATAATCTCTAAAACATTAGAGATTACCTAATCTTCACGGAGTATTTCACTAATGCAATCAATACTTTAATATTTATTCTTACTGATATTCCTCAGTGAAGGATGTTGATGCTTGGAGAATCTTTGCGAACTTCGCAAAGTACGATTGATGTTTTTTAGAAAGTTTCGAGTGCATCGAAGAGGAAGGTGTAAAATCAAACATGTTATTGAACAGTACATTTTATGAGACAGAATTCATTGAATTGAAACAGAGATTGTAATTAACGATGATTAAGTTGTTAACGAAGGATGTACATCGTAGCATATTAGTAATATGAATTTAAACGAGTATTATCTACCCTTTTTTCAATTCATACCTAATAATTTAGTACGAAAAGATTTATTTTGATCTTAAAATTTATATATATAATATATAAAATTCCTTCAGAGAGAATGAGTTAATACTTCATAACTCGTTGATACAATCTACGCGTTATTGATTTGTAATGATTTCCACATTAATTTCTTGAACTGGCGGAGCTTGTGATGTTTGAGGTGCTGATGATTCTAACGAAGGCTAAGGGTACTGTTGATGTTGTTGGTAAAACAAGTCTAGCTTGTACCTTACGCACCATTCTTGTTAGGGTTTCTACTCTTCCTTCTATCGTTTTTATCTAATTTATGGTTAAGGCTGAAATAGATAATCTCTAAGACTTTAGAGATTACATAATCACCACGGGATGTTTCTCCGATGAGGTTATGAATCAATACTTCATCGTGTGTTGTTCTTGGTATTCCTTAGTATTTATGGTGCATGTGATGTTGATATCCGAGGTACCGATTGTGATATTGGGGCGTGTGATGCGGTGTGATTGTTGGTGGTGGTAATGATACCGTTGATGTTGATGGTGGTGGTACAGTTATGCTGCTGGTGCTGCTGATGGTGTTTGTAACCTTCGCATCATATTCTCCAAAGCCACTACCCGAGCGCGAAGTTCGTTGACTTCTTCTATTACACCGGGGTGATTGTCGGTTCGGACGAGTGGATAAATATAATCTAGAATTTGATGTAGTATATAATCGTAACGAGATACTCTGGAGATGAGAGAGAAAATGGTTTCTCGAATAGGTTCGCCGGTAAGTGCTTCAGGTTCATCGTCAAGAGGGCAATGTGGTGGATGAAAAGGATCGCCTTCCTCTTGTCTCCAATGATTGAGGAGGCTACGAACCCATCCCCAGTTCATCCAGAATAGATGATGGGAAATTGGTTGATCCATTCCGGTCACGCTGCTTTCGGAGCTTGAGTGGGATTCCATTTCGGAATCCGAGGAACTTGAACCAATGACGAATTCCATTTCGTACAATTGAATAAAGGATTTTTCGATTGAAATGATTTCCGGTTATCGGGTAGTATTCTAATTACATATAATATCTATATATATAGAGCAAAAGATTTCGTAGATTACGGAAGAATTTACGGGATATGTCAGGCAAAGTTTATAGTGACAGATACGTTACGGAAGAATTTACGGGATATGATTTAGCAGATACGATAAGATATGAATTTTGTCTATACACTATTCATACAATCAATGCAGTAAGATGTGTCTAGACTTAAGAATGATAAGCAGGTAATTTCCTAAGGATGATAAGTAGATGATTTTCGACACAAATTGATAAGCAAAACTTTTGACATGCAGACACGGTCGAAGTCCAGACTCACTAATGCATCCTAACGACTTATCAGTTAGACACACTAATGCAGACCTGGTTCGCTAAGACCTCCGCTCTGATACCAACTGTAGAGACCCGTCCTAATCCATCCGGACGAAGTCCATATCAATTACAAACGATTCACAACAGTTGATTTCATCGCGAGGTAATTGACCTCTATATGATAAATTTTACAAACATTGCATTCGTTTTTAAAAGACAAACTTTCGTTACATCGACAGTTGACAGGCATGTAAAGCATTTCATAATATATCCAAATATAATTGACTTAATAATAATCTTGATGAACTCAACGACTCGAATGCAACATCTTTTTAAATATGTCATGAATGACTCCAAGTAATATCTCTAATATGAGCAAATGCACAGCGGAAGATTTCTTTCGTACCTGAGAATAAACATGCTTTAAAGTGTCAACCAAAAGGTTGGTGAGTTCATTAGTTTATCATAAAGAATCATTTCATAATTTTAATAGACCACAAGATTTCATACTTCCATTTCTCATAATCATACGTCCCATGCATAGAGACAAAAATATCATTCTTTTGGATTGAACACCTGGTAACCGACATTCACAATATGCATATAAGAATATCCCCATCATTCCGGGATCCTCCTTCGGACATGATATTAATTTCGAAGTACTAAAGCATCCGATACTTTGGATGGGGCTTGTTGGGCCCGATAGATCTATCTTTAGAGTTCGCGTCAATTAGGGTGTCTGTTCCCTAATTCTTAGATTACCAGACTTAATAAAAATGGGCATATTCGATTTCGATCATTCAACCATATAATGTAGTTTCAATTACTTGTGTCTATTTCGTAAAACAGTTATAAAAACAGCGCATGTATTCTCAGTCCCAAAAATATATATTGCGAAAGCATTTAAAAAGGGAATAATGAAACTCACGCATATAATTATTGTAAAACAGTTAATAAAGCATTTGCATGTATTCTCAGCCCAAAAACGTAAAGAGAAAAAGGGAGTAAATGAAACTCACGCATATAAATATTATAAAACAGTTAATAAAGCATTTGCATGTATTCTCAGCCCAAAAATGTAAAGAGTAAAAGGGATCAAATGAAACTCACCATACTGTATTTTATAGTAAAAATACATATAACATCATTGAACAAGTGTAGGGTTGGCCTCGGATTCACGAACATATATTAATTATATATATTTATATGACGGTCAATATTTGTCTAACAATTTAGGCCAAGTCATAGTGTACCACAATCCTAATGCTCGAGTCTGACTCAACAGTATAGTAACATGTTATATTACCCATGCTCAGTTAAAATTCTAGTAAAAGGTGACGTGTGAAACAACGTAACACAAATGGTTTCATAATCATAAAATAGTATTTTAGTATTTAGAGAAAGTCAACACAAAAAAAAAATTAACTGAACAGTTAACGGGAAAAGTCAAAGTTCAAGGTCAAAAGTCAAAGGTTAAAGTAAAAACGAGGTCGCATGCAAAAATACAATAACTTATACAAAAATGATTTTTCGGTCAAACATGACTAAACGGCCACTTCAGCGATTTTTAGAAAAATTATCGGAACTCCGATTGATAAACGGCCAAAGATAAAAGTTACACATTACCAAAAAGATTAAGCATAAATTTTACAGAAGTAAACTAAACCTAGACAACTCGTAGTTGCCAACGCGGTTTCGGCGTTTCAAAGTTAATTTTTCAGCTTTAATAAATTTACAAAAGTGACCGAGTAGCCTACTTTGGAGATTTTTAGAAAATTCCTCGAAACTCGGATTGACAAACGGTCAAAGCCTGCAAATTCTAGTTACCACAAAGATATAACATGATTTTTGGCAAAAGTAAACATACATCAGGCCGACCATGACAACTGATACAAAACTGACATTTTTAATAAAAAGTTTCAGCTCTTTTCAGAATTTTAAAATGTGACCAAACAGTCAACTTTGACGATTTTTAGAAAAATCGTCGAGACTCAAATTGACAAACGGTCAGAGTCGTTTGCTAGACCTTACAGCAAAGAATTCAGTGGTATTTTTTCATAAATCTGAAACAACGCAGATCAGCGAGAATTTCAGTTCTCTTTTCGACATTTTTTCAAAATTTGCAAAACTTCTTTTGTTCATAACTTGACAACCGTTCAACGAAACGAGACGTGCTTTATATGAAAATTCATCTACTCGACGAGTAGAATCCAAATAACCACTTTTTATAACCCAGAAAATTAGTTCACTAATTATCATTAGCAATCTTAATTACGAAATTAATTGTTTAATTCATAACTTTCTAATCGTTCATCGAATCCATTCGATATCTAAATGAAAAGTTCTTAATTTTTCGCTAGCTTTCCAACGACATGCATATCTTATATCTTATCTCATCCCTAGTATAACAACCTTTAAGATTCAACGTAGCCTATCTAAGGGCAATATCAAAAGTACAAGCATGCATAATCCTATTTTCTCGAGCACTAGTCAGGGATACACTATCAATGTGTAAAAATTAATTTGCGAGTACTCACGTATCAATATTGAGGTTCAATATTGTAGGAAATGTACGTAGACGCAACGGAGATGATAAACACTAAATTGACCTCACGAGCATACCCCCGAACATTACCCATCACCTCCATAGCCATAACCCATAATTTCCTTAGCACTATCCTACTCGAAAATCAGTTTTTGAGAACTCGTTTTTAGATCACTCGAGCAGCACTCCGTCGTAATATTTTATGTGTAAATAATATTAATACAAACACTAATATTACTAATAATATTATTAAGATTAATATTAATAATAATCTTAATAATAATAATAATAATCATATATAATATATGTATGTGTGTGTAATGAGGTCGAGATGGATAGATAAACTGAATCAACTTGTGTGTTTTATACATCTCACCAATTCAACAAGTTGTCACATATAATTATATAATTATAATAGTATAAATAATAAATAATAATAAAAAAACAAAAAACAAAAAAAAAACGTGTAGTGTGGAAAAAGTGGCACACCCGTGATTTCTTTGTGGAAAAAAAACTTACGTACCTTTTATTATATATAAATATATATATTTAATTCATATGATTAATTATATATTATATTATATTCACGTTCATGGTAAAAATATAATTTTTACAAAAATGACATGGTCGTGGTCTCACGACTCATGTACCACTTTCGGTTTTTCGAGCGCACTTTCGTAAGTTTAGAAAACTAGCCTTTTACGTTACGCGACGTGTACCTTTAGTAATAGTTTGATTTATTCATCAATAAATTACCTTGTAAAAATGTATCTTATAAAATTTGAGTGTCGTGGTCATTTGCTTCTATAAATCAGTGACTCGTTGTTTACCAAAATATTTTATTTTAAATTAAGACGTTTTATGATGAGATTAATATATATAGATATACATATACATTTTTAGAAATATAAATTTTGTATCCAAAATCTTTCATCTAACTATATAGCATTTAGTTTTTCAAAACTATTTATTTTTCAAAGTTTATTTTCATTTCATTTAGGAAAATAGTTTAGCGCGTAACGTTTTTCTTTTTAAGAATTTAAATGAATATAAGTACTAATTGTTTTTAAATATCAATTGCGTCACTAGGCGGGTGTTACTACCGTATACTTAATTTGAAAACATATAATTTAAATACAAGTTGCAAGTTTTCTATATATGTATATATATCTAATAATCAATATCCCAACTTACGTTATTTAAACAAAGATATTTTTATAAACAAGTTTAATTATATCGAAAACGTTTTCGTACAAAATCAATTGATTAATATGCAATTTAGTCTTCCTCTAACTTTTGTCTAATTCTTGATAATAGACACTTTTGTTTTTACTCGTAAATCACTTTATCATTTTCCGAATATTGTTAAAATGGAAAGATCTCTTAAATCATAGTGGACCTCTCAACAGAGACTCTTAACCATAATTCAATGTATTTGATAATTCAATCATATGATATTATCTTTTAATTTCGTCAATAACTATATTGAACAAATTACGTTCATGTAAAGCATTACATAGCTAGTATATTGTTAACGTTTTCAATTAATGAGTATAATTCACGTTTTATCACGTAAACGTTTATCTATAACGAATAAGTACAACGTCATACGTTTAATATTCTGCTAAGGTTTACAAGTCATAAAATAGATTCCCTAATATGTTTTCGTATCAATCAACCCGTTAATGTTTTGTTAATATTTCTTAAATCGCACATATGTATATATCCATACATATCTATTTACACATAATTGTTCGTGAATCGTCAGGCATGGTCAAAGGGTAATTGATTACACGAATATAGATTTCAAAACTTTAGAGACTCAACATTACAGATTTTGCTTATCGTGTCGGGAACATATAAAGATTAAAGTTTAAATTTGGTCGAAAATTTCCGGGTCGTCACAATATATATATATATATAGTTAACATGATATTATGATAAGTAAACATATCATTAAGTATATTAACAATGAACTACATATGTAAAAGCAATACTACTAACTTAATGATTTTGAAACGAGACATATATGTAACGATTATCGTTGTAACGACATTTAATGTATATATATCATATTAAGAGATATTCATACATCATAATATCATGATAATATAATAATTTAAAATCTCATTTGATATTATAAACATTGGGTTAACAACATTTAACAAGAACGTTAACCTAAAGGTTTCAAAACAACACTTACATGTAACGACTAACGATGACTTAACGACTCAGTTAAAATGTATATACATGTAGTGTTTTAATATGTATTCATACACTTTTGAAAGACTTCAATACACTTATCAAAATACTTCTACTTAACAAAAATGCTTACAATTACATCCTCGTTCAGTTTCATCAACAATTCTACTCGTATGCACCCGTATTCGTACTCGTACAATACACAGCTTTTAGATGTATGTACTATTGGTATATACACTTCAATGATCAGATCTTAGCAGCCCATGTGAGTTACCTAACACATGTGGGAACCATCATTTGGCAACTAGCATGAAATATCTCATAAAATTACAAAAATATGAGTAATCATTCATGACTTATTTACATGAAAACAAAATTACATATCCTTTATATCTAATCCATACACCAACGACCAAAAACACCTACAAACACTTTCATTCTTCAATTTTCTTCATCTAATTGATCTCTCTCAAGTTCTATCTTCAAGTTCTAAGTGTTCTTCATAAATTCTACAAGTTCTAGTTTCATAAAATCAAGAATACTTCCAAGTTTGCTAGCTTACTTCCAATCTTGTAGAGTGATCATCCAACCTCAAGAAATATTTCTTATTTACAGTAAGATATCTTTCTAATATAAGGTAATACTCATATTCCAACTTTGATTCAATTTCTATAACTATAACAATCTTATTTCGATTGGAAATCTTACTTGAACTTGTTTTCGTGTCATGATTCTACTTCAAGAACTTTCAAGCCATCCAAGATCCTTTGAAGCTAGATCCATTTGTCTCTTTTCTAGTAGGTTTATCCACAAAACTTGAGGTAGTAATGATGTTCATAACATCATTCGATTCATACATATAAAGCTATCTTATTCGAAGGTTTAAACTTGAAATCACTAGAACATAGTTTAGTTAATTCTAAACTTGTTCGCAAACAAAAGTTAATCCTTCTAACTTGACTTTTAAAATCAACTAAACACATGTTATATATCTATATGATATGCTAACTTAATGATTTAAAACCTGGAAACATGAAAAACACCGAAAAACTGGACATACGCCGTCGTAGTAACACCGCAGGCTGTTTTAGGTTTGATAATTAAAAACTATGATAAACTTTGATTTAAAAGTTGTTCTTCTGGAAAAATGATTTTTCTTATGAACATGAAACTATATCTAAAAATCATGGTTAAACTCAAAGTGGAAGTATGTTTTTCAAAATGGTCATCAAGACGTCGTTCTTTCGATTGAAATGACTACCTCTTACAAAAATGACTTGTAACTTATATTTCTGACTATAAACCTATACTTTTTATGTTTAGATTCATAAAATATAGTTCAATATGAAACCATAGCAATTTGATTCACTCAAAACGGATTTAAAATGAAGAAGTTATGGGTAAAACCAAATTGGATATTTTTTGATTTTTGTAGCTACGGGAAATATTAACAATTCTATACAAATTATATCCTAGCTAACTTATATTGTATTATACATGTATTCTAATATATTATGTAATCTTGGGATACCATAGACATGTATGCAAATGTTTTGACATATCATATCGACTCATGTATATATATTATTTGGAACAACCATAGACACTCTATATGCAGTAATGTTGGAGTTAGCTATACAGGGTTGAGGTTGATTCCAAAAATATATATACTTTGAGTTGTGATCTAGCCTGAGACGTGTATACACTGGGTCGTGGATTGATTCAAGATAATATATATCGATTTATTTCTGTACATCTAACTGTGGACAACTAGTTGTAGGTTACTAACGAGGACAACTGACTTAATAAACTTAAAACATCAAAATGTATTAAAAGTGTTGTAAATATATTTTGAACATACTTTGATATATATGTACATATTTGTTATAGGTTCGTGAATCGACCAGTGGCTAAGTCTTACTTCCCGACGAAGTAAAAATCTGTGAAAGTGAGTTATAGTCCCACTTTTAAAATCTAATATTTTTGGGATGAGAATACATGCAGGTTTTATAAATGATTTACAAAAAAGACACAAGTACGTGAAACTACATTCTATGGTTTAATTATCGAAATCGAATATGCCCCTTTTTATTAAGTCTGGTAATCTAAGAATTCGGGAACAGACACCCTATTGATGCGAATCCTAAAGATAGATCTATTGGGCCTAACAAACCCCATCCAAAGTACCGGATGCTTTAGTACTTCGAAATTTATATCATATCCGAAGGGTGTCCCGGAATGATGGGGATATTCTTACATATGCATCTTGTTAATGTCGGTTACCAGGTGTTCACCATATGAATGATTTTTATCTCTATGTATGGCATGTATATTGAAATATTAAATCTTGTGATCTATTGTTACGTTTTGATATATATATATATATATATATATATATATATATATATATATATATATATATATATATATATATATATATATATATATATATATATATATATATATATATAGGTTAAACCTATAACTCACCAACATTTTTGTTGACGTTTTAAGCATGTTTATTCTCAGGTGATTATTAAGAGCTTCCGCTGTCGCATACTTAAATAAGGACAAGATTTGGAGTCCATGCTTGTATGATATTGTGTAAAAACTGCATTCAAGAAACTTATTTCGTTGTAACATATTTGTATTGTAAACCATTATGTAATAGTCGTGTGTAAACAGGATATTTTAGATTATCATTATTTGATAATCTACGTAAAGCTTTTTAAACCTTTATTGATGAAATAAAGGTTATGGTTTGTTTTAAAATGAATGCAGTCTTTGAAAAACGTCTCATATAGAGGTCAAAACCTCGCAACGAAATCAATTAATATGGAACGTTTTTAATCAATAAGAACGGGACATTTCAGTATACGGACGAGTATATCGGATTCTAGTGCATCTAGGTGTTATAATTGTGGTGTGAGGGGTCACAAGTCTTGGGAATGTTCGGTGCCAAAGGGTGATGGCACGGTGTGCTTCAATTGCCAAGAGGAAGGACATCGTAAGTCGGAGTGTCCCGAGTTAGCATGGACGTGTGCGGCAAGGAGACGTTAAGGTACGTTTCATTTTAATGAATATGTCCTTTGATTATTTATCGTTGTAACATCCCGCCTTTTTCCGTCTACTTTTCCGTTATACTAATTTAAACTCCGTTATATGTTTATAACATCTTCCGTTGATACGCGTTTTAAATTATCTCGTTTAGGTAATTCACGCACCCGAACGAAAGTTGAGGGACTAAACTTGACAAGGGATCAAACCCTTGACTAGGTCAAAGGGTCAAACCCCTTTCACTCATTCATTATCACCTCCATCTCTCTCTCTTTCTCTCTAGCAAGAACACACACACCATTTCCAAATTCATTCAATCATCATCTAAATCCGATCTAGGAGGCTTACAACAAAATAAATTACATATTCGTGATCCTCTCTTCATCCTCTTCATTTTGGTACCAACTTCATCTCGTTTGGGTAACATTTCTAAAACTCTAGATTTCTCTAAATTCGTGTTTTTGGCTTGAAATGGTGTTAGTTAGTGTCTATGGCTCATTGTGATGCCGTGTATGTAATTGGTATGCTCGATCTCGTTGTTTTAGTATAACTAGCATGAACTTGAATTTTGGTGTGTTGTTCTTGAATTTTGGATGATCATATGTTGTTAGATGTTAAAAGTTCCAGTTCTAATTGTGTTCCTAGTATCACTAGCTTCAATTTGATGTGTAGGTTGCTTTAGAAAAGTTCATGAACTTGATTTATGATTTTGGTGAATTTGGGTTAGGGTTTGATGAACTTGAAATGGACTTTTGATGCATTGAATGCCATGGATTATTGTTGGTAAGTGTTTAGTTGGATTGTATGCTCGATTACCTTCGAAACAGCATATCATTCATGTAAATTGGTTGCCCGAATCATTGAATTGCATTTATGAACTTGTATGCGATTAATGTTGAGCATTAGATGCGGTTTTGGTTGTTATAATAGGTAGATTGATTGATGAATTGTGTTTAGTTGCATTCTACGTCAAAAGAGCTTTCCAACGATATAAGGTGCGAGTCCTAAGTGTTAGCGGTTTGTGTTTTATGCACAAAAAGGTTTTGGATTGAGACTTGAACATTTGGGACTGGTCAGGCACCAGCTCCCGGCCTTTGCCGCGGCGCGGCCCTTTCCTGTCGCGGCGCGACATATAAGGGGGCCAGGTTCTGACCTCCTTGTCCCAAATGTGAAAAATGTTTGGCACGTTCTAGACCTCCGATTCACATGAAACTTGTTCTAACATGCTTATATATGAATAAAAACCTCAGAAAAATAGTTCGGGACCCGACCCGAACGTGTTGACTTTCGTTGACTTTGACCGACCAAAGTTTGACTTTTTGTCAAACTTAACCAAATGATTATGCAACCTTCCTAACTTGTTTCTGTACTTGTATCTTGCATGAAACTTGACAATTTGATTCACATGCTACATAATCGAGTCGTAACGAGCCATAGGACTAATTGAACATCTTTGACCTATCGTGTTTACCGTTATTGATACAACCTATTGTTTAGGTCAAGACTAGCATTGTTCTTTGCACACGTTTACTTGTTGAAGTACTTTACTACTCGTGCACTCAAGGTGAGATCATAGTCCCACTTTTACTCTTTTTGAACTTACATTTGGGATGAGAAAACATAAACATTTCTTTACTAAGTGAACACAAGTACAGGAAAACAAACATTCTACATACGAGTTTAGAACAAAATCCTCAATTCGATTATCATTAGTTACACTTGCCGGGTGTAAGCGAGAACTTATGTTGTATGGATCCATATGGGTTTGACAAACCCTCATTCAAACGGTTCGCTACCGTTTACGAATGAAATATATTTTCGAGAAACAGTGTATGTTCTAGCACTAAGTGATGGGGTTCAATGGAAGGAATGTTAAGCATTGATAATTGGGTGCTCATGAAACAAACTTTTGGAATGTATTACTATTAATTCATTGATGCAAATCTTGTGGTTCACTTGTACTTACTTACTTAAACCTATGATTTCACCAACGTTTTCGTTGACAGATTTCTATGTTTTTCTCAGGTCCTTGAACGATACATGATACATGCTTCCGCTCATTATTTTGATACTTGCATTGGATGTCGAGTATATATGCATACATGGAGCGTCTTTTGACTACTTTTAAATTGTGTCGCATAAGTTTCATTTGTACTTAAAACTTTGTATCGTAACTTGTGGTGGAACTATTCTCGTAAACTTTGAACAATCTTTACATTTGAAATGAATGCGACATATCTTTTGGTCAAACGTTGTTTTAAAGACTTATGACCACGTAACGGGACCTAAGTAGACGGCACCGTCAAACATGATTTGGTCGGGTCGCTACAGATGGTATCAGAGCCAGGTTGTAGGGATTTAGAGTTCATTGGTGTCGACCCCGAGTCATAGGGTACATTGGTGAGTCTAGACTACAACCGGCATATAGACTTGAAGTAGGAATTACTTGACTACTTGTGCATTTATACTCGAACGCTTCTACTCATATCTACTCCTAGTTCATCTTAATCTCACGTTGTTTAATTTGATTGACGCGCCACCTTGACTATATGAAATGATGTCGAATGCACATATGAATCAGGGTAATATAATTTCCGGGATTATATTACGGTGACTCATATGAACGTTCCGACATTATGGCATAAAGAATTTAAGGCGAGTCAAGGAAAAACTTCTCTTTATCTTTATTCTATATCACGGTTAGTATTATTGAGAATACTAATCAATGATATTCTTGTGTCTTGAAGGAACAATGGCTCCTCGTCGTGTACGCCGCAATGAAACTCCCGAACAAGCTCTCGAACGGATGATAGCCACCGCCGTAGATGCGGCTATGGCCGGTCACTCATCCAACAACAATAATAATAACAACCACAACAACAACAACAACAACAACAACAACAACAACAATGGAGCCGGAAACTCAAACGAGGGATGCTCCTATAAAGCTTTCATGGGGTGCAAACCTCACACTTTTGATGGAACCGGGGGACCAGTCATGCTCACCCGATGTTTTGAGCAAACGGAAGCCGTCTTTAGCATAAGCGGTTGTCGGGACCAAGACAAGGTCAAATACTCCACTCACACCTTCGCCGGTGTCGCTCTTACATGGTGGAATACTTATGTACAATCGGTGGGTACCTATGAAGCTCACGCCCTCTCTTGGGCCGACTTGAGGGAAAAGATGATTGTCGAATATTTCCCTCGTGAAGAAACCCGAAGGCTCGAACAAGAGCTAAGAACTTTAAAGGCGATCGGAAATGATCTCAAGGCTTATAATCAATGATTTTCCGAACTAGCCTTGATGTGCCCAAATCTTGTGAACCCCGAAGCTTTAAGGGTTGAACTTTACATGGATGGTCTTCCAAAGAGCATCAAACACGGAGTAATGTCATCCAAACCCCCTAATCATCAAGAAGCTTTGAACATGGCCCGCAAATTGATAGAGACAGTGGACGAAATCGTAGTACCGGCACCTAAAGCCGAGGACAAGTCGGGTAACAACAAAAGAAAATGGGAAGCTCCCCAATCAAGCAACAACAACTTTGCCAAGAAATCTTTCACCTCCGACGGCAAGAAGGGTTATGCCGGAATTCTACCTCTTTGCAACAAATGCAACAAACATCACTTTGGCGAGTGTAGTAAGCTAATTTGCCATCGGTGCCAAGGAATTGGTCATAAGGCCAACTATTGTAAAAGTGCCACTTTCGTCGCTCGAAAGTGGCCCAATGCACCAAAGACGGGCACTTGTTACGAATGTGGCCAAACAGGCCATTATAGAAATGCATGCTCGAAGAGGAAAGATAACCCCAATATGCGCGGTCGAGCTTTCCACATCAACACCGAGGAAGCCCGGGATGACACTGAACTAGTCACGGGTACGTTTCTTCTCAACAATTCTTATGTCTCTTGCTTATTCGATTCGGGTGCCGATAAATGCTTTGTATCCAAGACTTTGACTCATTCTTTTAGCACTCCACCTCTTCCATTAGATACCACTTATACCATTGAAGTGGCTAACGGGAAACTATTAAGTGCCGACACATATTACCGAGGGTGTACGATAAACATTTTGGGTAAGGAATTTGAAATTGACTTGATACCCATGGAACTAGGAAGCTTTGATGTAATAATCGGTATGAATTGGTTAGTCAAAACGAAATCTCACATTCTTTGTGATCTTAACGCAATCCGAATTCCTATCGAGAATGGTGAACCTTTGATCGTCTATGGCGATAAGAGTTGCACCGGACTCAACCTCGTTTCGTGTATTAAAGTTAGAAAACTACTCCGTAAGGGTTGTTTTGCGATCCTTGCTCACGTTAAGAAAGTCGAGTCCGATGAGAAGCACATCGATGATGTGCCAATTGTTAGTGACTATTCCGATGTATTTCCCGACGAATTGCCGGGTCTTCCGCCTCATCGACCGGTTGAATTCCAAATCGATCTTATTCCGGGAGCCGCACCCGTAGCACGTGCACCGTATAGACTTGCTCCATCCGAAATGCAAGAATTGCAAAGTCAAATCCAAGAACTACTTGACCGTGGTTTTATCCAACCTAGCCATTCACCATGGGGCGCTCCGATTTTGTTTGTTAAAAAGAAATACGGATCCCTACGAATGTGCATTCATTATCGTGAACTAAATAAATTGACGGTTAAGAACCGATATCCTCTTCCTCGTATCGATGACCTCTTTGATCAATTACAAGGGTCTTGTGTATATTCGAAAATTGATCTCCGCTCGGGTTATCATCAATTAAGGGTTAAGGGGGAAGATGTCTCCAAAACCGCTTTCCGGACTCGTTATGGTAGTTATGAATTCCTTGTCATGCCATTTGGTCTCACTAACGCACCGGCGGTGTTCATGGATCTTATGAATCGCGTGTGCAAACCGTATCTCGATAAATTCGTTATTGTGTTCATCGATGATATATTGATCTATTCTAAAAATGAAGAAGAGCACGAACAACATCTCCGACTTGTGCTTGAACTCTTGAGACAAGAACGACTTTATGCCAAATTCTCCAAGTGTGAATTTTGGTTGAAGGAAGTTCAATTTCTTGGTCATGTTGTAAGTGATCAAGGTATTAAAGTCGATCCCACGAAAATCGAAGCCATTAGTAAATGGGAGACTCCTACTACTCCTACTCACATTCGTCAATTCTTGGGTCTCACCGGGTACTATCGTAGATTCATCGAAAACTTCTCTTTGGTTGCACGTCCTCTAACCGCATTGACTCACAAGGGAAAGAAATTCATTTGGGCGACCGAACATGAATCCGCATTCCAAATCTTGAAAACGAAGCTAACCAACGCTCCTATCTTGTCACTTCCCGAAGGCAATGATGACTTTGTTGTATATTGCGATGCCTCAAAACATGGTTTTGGGTGTGTATTGATGCAACGAACGAAAGTCATTGCTTATGCTTCTCGACAACTCAAAATTCATGAACGAAACTATACGACACATGATCTCGAACTCGGAGACGTTGTCTTTGCACTTAAAATGTGGAGACACTATCTTTATGGAACCAAGAGTACTGTCTTCACCGATCACAAAAGCCTTCAACACATTTTCGATCAAAAGCAACTAAACATGAGACAACGAAGGTGGATTGAAACCTTAAACGATTACGATTGCGAGCTTCGTTACCATCCCGGAAAGGCAAATGTAGTAGCCGATGCCTTAAGTCGAAAAGAAAGAGCGGTGCCTCTTCGTGTCCGAGCTTTAAACATCACCATTCACACCAACCTCAATAGTCAAATTCGTGTAGCCCAAGACGAAGCTCTCAAGGATGAAAACATCTCTTTCGAACACTTGAACGTCCTCACCTCTCGATTCGAAGTTAAAGAAACCGGACTCCGATATTTCGCCGGGAGGATTTGGGTGCCTAGTTATGGGAACCTACGAAGCCTTATTTTAGATGAAGCCCATAAGTCACGATACTCGATTCACCCCGGTGCCAATAAGATGTACCACGACCTTAAACAACTATATTGGTGGCCGAACATCAAGAGGGACGTAGCTACTTATGTTTCCAAGTGTTTGACATGTTCCAAAGTCAAAGCCGAACACCAAAGACCGTCCGGATTACTTCAACAACCCGAGATCCCGCAATGGAAGTGGGAAAGGATCACGATGGATTTTATCACCAAACTACCAAAAACGACGGGCGGTTATGATACCATTTGGGTTATTGTTGACCGTCTCACCAAATCCGCACACTTCCTTGCCATGAAAGAAACGGACAAAATGGAGAAACTTGTACAACTTTACATTAAGGAGATCGTAGCCCGACACGGTGTACCTTTATCGATTATCTCCGACCGAGATGGCCGTTTTGTTTCTAGATTTTGGCGTACTTTACAAGAAGCGTTGGGAACGTGTTTAGATATGAGCACCGCATATCATCCTCAAACCGATGGACAAAGCGAACGTACAATTCAAACCTTAGAGGACATGTTACGAGCTTGCGTGGTTGATTTCGGAAAAGCTTGGGACAAGCACTTACCTCTCGCCGAGTTCTCTTACAACAATAGTTATCACGCGAGTATTAAAGCCGCACCTTTTGAAGCGCTATACGGCCGAAAATGTCGATCACCTCTTTGTTGGGCCGAGGTAGGCGACGTGCAAATCACCGGACCCGAACTCATTCACGAAACCACTGAGAAAATCGTTCAAATCCGAGATAGGCTTAGGACGGCCCGAAGTCGTCAAAAGAGCTATACCGACAAACGATGCAACGATCTTGAATTTCAAGTCGGTGATCGAGTAATGTTAAAAGTCGCGCCTTGGAAGGGTATAATCCATTTTGGGAAACGCGGGAAGCTGAATCCAAGGTATATTGGTCCTTTCGAAATCTCGGAGCGTATTGGAACCGTTGCGTATCGTTTAGATCTTCCGCCTCAATTGAACTCCGTTCATCCTACCTTCCATGTATCTAACTTGAAAAAGTATCTTGCCGAACCCGATATCGTCATTCCTCTCGAGGAACTTACTATTGATGACAAACTTCATTTTGTGGAGGAACCGGTTGAAATTGTGGACACCTCCGTCAAGACATTGAAACAAAATCGAATCCCGATTGTTAAAGTCCGTTGGGACGCCAAAAGAGGACCCGAGTTTACTTGGGAAAGACAAGATCAAATGCAAAGGAAGTATCCTCATCTATTCGTGAATTCAGAAACGCAAGATCTCGAGGAAGAAACAACGACTACTACGCCTACTTAAATTTCGGGACGAAATTTCTTTTAAGGAGTAGGTAATGTAACATCCCGCCTTTTTCCGTCTACTTTTCCGTTATACTAATTTAAACTCCGTTATATGTTTATAACATCTTCTGTTGATACGCGTTTTAAATTATCTCGTTTAGGTAATTCACGCACCCGAACGAAAGTTGAGGGACTAAACTTGACAAGGGATCAAACCCTTGACTAGGTCAAAGGGTCAAACCCCTTTCACTCATTCATTATCACCTCCATCTCTCTCTCTTTCTCTCTAGCAAGAACACACACACCATTTCCAAATTCATTCAATCATCATCTAAATCCGATCTAGGAGGCTTACAACAAAATAAATTACATATTCCTGATCCTCTCTTCATCCTCTTCATTTTGGTACCAACTTCATCTCGTTTGGGTAACATTTCTAAAACTCTAGATTTCTCTAAATTCGTGTTTTTGGCTTGAAATGGTGTTAGTTAGTGTCTATGGCTCATTGTGATGCCGTGTATGTAATTGGTATGCTCGATCTCGTTGTTTTAGTATAACTAGCATGAACTTGAATTTTGGTGTGTTGTTCTTGAATTTTGGATGATCATATGTTGTTAGATGTTAAAAGTTCATGTTCTAATTGTGTTCCTAGTATCACTAGCTTCAATTTGATGTGTAGGTTGCTTTAGAAAAGTTCATGAACTTGATTTATGATTTTGGTGAATTTGGGTTAGGGTTTGATGAACTTGAAATGGACTTTTGATGCATTGAATGCCATGGATTATTGTTGGTAAGTGTTTAGTTGGATTGTATGCTCGATTACCTTCGAAACGGCATATCATTCATGTAAATTGGTTGCCCGAATCATTGAATTGCATTTATGAACTTGTATGCGATTAATGTTGAGCATTAGATGCGGTTTTGGTTGTTATAATAGGTAGATTGATTGATGAATTGTGTTTAGTTGCATTCTACGTCAAAAGAGCTTTCCAACGATATAAGGTGCGAGTCCTAAGTGTTAGCGGTTTGTGTTTTATGCACAAAAAGGTTTTGGATTGAGACTTGAACATTTGGGACTGGTCAGGCACCAGCTCCCGGCCTTTGCCGCGGCACGGCCCTTTCCTGTCGCGGCGCGACATATAAGGGGGCCAGGTTCTGACCTCCTTGTCCCAAATGTGAAAAATGTTTGGCACGTTCTAGACCTCCGATTCACATGAAACTTGTTCTAACATGCTTATATATGAATAAAAACCTCAGAAAAATAGTTCGGGACCCGACCCGAACGTGTTGACTTTCGTTGACTTTGACCGACCAAAGTTTGACTTTTTGTCAAACTTAACCAAATGATTATGCAACCTTCCTAACTTGTTTCTGTACTTGTATCTTGCATGAAACTTGACAATTTGATTCACATGCTACATAATCGAGTCGTAACGAGCCATAGGACTAATTGAACATCTTTGACCTATCGTGTTTACCGTTATTGATACAACCTATTGTTTAGGTCAAGACTAGCATTGTTCTTTGCACACGTTTACTTGTTGAAGTACTTTACTACTCGTGCACTCAAGGTGAGATCATAGTCCCACTTTTACTCTTTTTGAACTTACATTTGGGATGAGAAAACATAAACATTTCTTTACTAAGTGAACACAAGTACAGGAAAACAAACATTCTACATACGAGTTTAGGACAAAATCCTCAATTCGATTATCATTAGTTACACTTGCCGGGTGTAAGCGAGAACTTATGTTGTATGGATCCATATGGGTTTGACAAACCCTCATTCAAACGGTTCGCTACCGTTTACGAATGAAATATATTTTCGAGAAACAGTGTATGTTCTAGCACTAAGTGATGGGGTTCAATGGAAGGAATGTTAAGCATTGATAATTGGGTGCTCGTGAAACAAACTTTTGGAATGTATTACTATTAATTCATTGATGCAAATCTTGTGGTTCACTTGTACTTACTTACTTAAACCTATGATTTCACCAACGTTTTCGTTGACAGATTTCTATGTTTTTCTCAGGTCCTTGAACGATACATGATACATGCTTCCGCTCATTATTTTGATACTTGCATTGGATGTCGAGTATATATGCATACATGGAGCGTCTTTTGACTACTTTTAAATTGTGTCGCATAAGTTTCATTTGTACTTAAAACTTTGTATCGTAACTTGTGGTGGAACTATTCTCGTAAACTTTGAACAATCTTTACATTTGAAATGAATGCGACATATCTTTTGGTCAAACGTTGTTTTAAAGACTTATGACCACGTAACGGGACCTAAGTAGACGGCGCCGTCAATCATGATTTGGTCGGGTCGCTACAATCGTGTGCCGATTGAGTTCGGGTTTGTTAGATGCATTGTATTGTGCATGATATTGTTATGGGTGACGTTCCCGATGGAATTACCCTATGGTGACGTTTTGGTTGTCGGGCGAAGGGCGTAAGACTTGGTGCAACCAAGCATTCCTTAGTGTTGGGAAATGTTTCTACCAAGCCATGGGTATGGGCTTTGGTGTTCGGGTGTTAAGCGCGTGTTCGCTTTTGAGTTAAAATTGTTGAACCATGAGGTTTGACGGGTGGATAAAACTCGAAAGATCAAGTGTTTGATCTCGATGTATGTTGGTAATGGAGTCTACGTGACGCAATGTTAGGTGCCTTTTTCATACCTACTAGCGTGGTACTCGACTCCGGTGGTGTTGCGATTACATTGTACTTAGGGTACCGGAGAGAAACCCTTAGGTACATGAGTGACTAGGTGGAAATGTGACAAGCTAGAGTAATCGGAAGATTACAAAGATTTAAGTTTGTGTAATTGTGGCAAACTCTTCGTTCGAAGTGTTTAAGGATATGTTAAAATCCTTCGTGAGCTCAAGGTTGGAGCAATGTATCGTGATGTGGTTATGGAACGGAGTTCTAAGTGGGGGAGTTTGAACTCTAGCACGAAGATATTCTAGTGTATTGATATTCGACGATGTTTGTATGGATTCAGAGCTAGCGTTGAGACCTACGTTGGTCGATTGTGGTAAAAGTACGATTTGGAATAAATTGTACTTATGGTTTTGGATTTAAATTATCACCGAGGTGGTAATGGGGTAAATCTCGTTGAGAGATAATGGGCGTATTTGACGAGCAAGGTGGAATCCCTCGGTTAAGGGATGTGTGTCGGATTCTCTTTTAGAGAATTGTTGTTTTGTGCCTATGTGCGATATAGGTGGTTCTTGCTCAATTGTGGTGGTGATGTGTACACGTACGAGTGATGCATGTACGTATTTAATGTATTTAATTGTGTAGCATGAAATGTGGGATAGTCGCGGTGTTTAAGACACCACATTCTACGTAACGAGTGGGATAGTCGCGATGTTCAAGACACCACATTGTCATGGGGGTGAGTTAGTCGCGGTGTTTAAGACATCACCCGGGAGTTAGTGATATATGTCGTGGTACACTAACGGATATTTGTGTTGGAGTAGTGTTATATCGGTATGATATAACGTTATCGGGAAATGCGAGTACCGATGAGGAATGGGAGTACCATTCCTGTGTTGAGATTTGGAAAGTGGATCGCGTGTGGTTGCGAATTCACGATGACGCGTGTAGTTTGGTCATCTTATTATGGAAGTGAGTCTCGTGTAGTTCGGATTCACAATGACACGTGTGGATGCGGTCATTATATTGAGGAAGTGAGTCTCGTGTAGTTCGGATTCACAATGACACGTGTGAATGCGGTCATTCTTTTGGGATAGTGATTCTCGTGTAGTTCGGATTCACTAAGGCTCGTCTAGTTCGGCCAATCCCGATTGTTGTACGGTGGAGGTAGTGAGTCGCGTATGGTGCAGATTCACTAAGGCGCGTGTAGTTTTCGGCCAGCCTTCTTGTTGTTGGATGTGTGATCTATTGGTTGTTTTATACGCCAATGGTGGGGTCGTGAGGACCATGTTGTGTGGTGAACTATTGGATGTTTTATACGCCGATGGTGGGGTCGTAAGGACCATTTTATGTGATTAGTGATGCGATAGCCGTGTTTCGCTCACATGTTGTTACGGGTGTGACAATAGTCGATTTTGTACACCTTGGGTTTGGCGTTTCCATAGTCGTTTAGGACGCTAGCAGTATTAGTCGTTTGCTTACGATTTTACGATAGTTGCGTATTGGTCGTGTTGCGCACTACAAGGGATGTTAAGTGGTAAGTGTTATCCGTAAGGATTCGTTTATACGGTCTTCATCGTTTTAGTTGTTAAAGGTGACTCTTTGAGAAGAATCGCCTAGAGGAGTAGAAGAATACATGGTGATTCCGCGTATTATAAGTGATCGTTATAGACTTCGGATGTTGTGTGTGTTGCAGGCTCGGAATGCGTGCAAGTGTGTATTTAGTTAATGGATTAGTCTTCGGGTTAATGAGTAATGTGGTGGAAGTCGGATTGGAACGATTGTTTGAGAACCATAGCGTGTAGGTTCGGATTGGTTAAGTGACTAGGATCACGAGGACGTGATCGAATTTAAGTGGGGGAGAGTTGTAACACCCCGTTTTTCTAAACATGACGCTTGAGGCATCATTTGAAGTCCAAGAATGATTATTTAATAGTTTGGATGTAATGCATTGACCACGATTGACTTTGGGATGTTTTAAAAGTGAAATTGGAGTACATCAGATAAACTGTCGAGTTTGAGTGCAGTTTGTCGCGTTCTGGTGCGTCGCGTTCCGTGACAAACATGGTTGAAACGCGACAACTTCTGATGGTGATTTCTGTCCACTTTGTCGCGTTTGAATGCTGTTTACCGCGTCCTGGTGTTGCGAAACGCGATGAAGTGTCACGAAACGCGACAAATGTCGCTGTAATGACATTTTTAACCCATTTTAATGGAATCTTTTGAGGGTGTTTTGGTAAATTCACATATGGCTGGTTCTAGAGCTATAAGACTGATTCAAGGCTCATTTTATCCTCATTTTCACTCATCAACACTCTCATCTTCAAACCCTAGAGAGAGAGGAGAAATTTAGAGAGAGAGAGAGCTCCAATTGGAGAAGAAGAAGGGTGTTTCGGGTCAAACCTCAAGTATTAAAGTTGTTCTACTCGTCAACGGCATCATTTTGGCGGTATTGGTAAGTTCTAACTCCGAGTTTCATTGTTTGATTTGAGATTCAAAGTTAGGGATTTGAGATTTGTTAGTTGTAAAACCCATTTAGATGATGAAGAGGGTTTATGGAAACTTGTTATTTTAATATTTGGCGGGTTTTGGGTTGGTTAATGATTTAGCCATCTTTAAGGCTTGTAAGTGGTGTATAATCACTAGTGTTAGTGATTATAGAAGTGTTGGAACCACTTTGGGTGTATTTGGATTGACTAATTTTGAAATGGGTCAAAATTAGGGTTTAGGTGTCAATTTGGGCAAGATTGGTGTTTAACACCTATGCTTGGGTTTAATTGACGTATTAGGAGCATTCTCACTTGTGTTAGTGATTATTGGTTAGTTTGGGCGCGGTTTGAGCTTGGAAGTGCAATTGGGTCAGAATTTGCACTAGTAGTCAATTTGGGTTGATTTGTAAATCCACCCTAATTGTGTTGTTTGTTATGTGATTAATGGAATAGGTACTTTCCATTGGCGTGTTACGGATTATTCGGTTGCATTCATCAAGACTTCGAGATGAGTGTTAATATCCTATGTGCATATGTATGTGTAGGATAGGTGCGGGTCGGGTGAAGTGGTTCTCGGTTATAGAGCTCACTTCACATATAGGTGGGTTTGATGGACTTGCGTATAGGTCCACTTGGCACGGTTGTGCGTATTGGTTGACCACCTTTGGCGAGGTGTACATTTCGTGTGTACGTTATCACATGTGCTTGTGATGTGGATTATATAACCCCCAATGGCGAAGGGTTGGTATTGAGTTGTGATTGGAGAAGTGGATCACGTGTGGATGCGGATTCACGATGACTCGTGTAGTTCGGCCATCTTATTGAGGTAGTGATCTCGTGTGGATGCGGATTCACTAAGGCTCGTGTAGTTCGGCCAACCTCGATGTTGTTGTGGTATTGAAGATAGTAGTCTCGTGTGGATGCGGATTTACTAAGGCTCGTATAGTCCGGCCAATCTTTATTTTGGTAATTGGTAATCGGTTTTAGTATTGGGTTAAGGGGTTAACCTTGGACGTTTTTATATTGTTTTATATTATCGCATTTTTGTGATGTAGCTAACCCTCCGGGTGTAGCTCTTTTGACGTTGTTCACATCGTCGTTGGTGAACTTACTTTATTGTTGATGTTTAGCTCGTTGCTTAGTGATCGTACGGTATGCTTAGCTTAGCTCGCCTTTATGCTTGGATGCTCCGGTATGCGGTATTTGTTTAATTGTGTGGCGTGTCCATTTTATGCATATATATGTATGTAGTATATTTTCACTAACTAAGCGTTAGCTTACCCTCTCGTTGTTTACATTTTTATAGATTTGCATGGAGGCGGTGGCTCGGGTAAGCGCGGGAACTAGTGGACTTGCGTAGTTTGCTTTAGAAGATGTGCTTTTGGATCGATTAGGATTGGGTAGCTTATCCCCAATCACCATGCTCGGTTTTGTTGGACATTAAAATAGTCGGGTTGTGTTTACCCGTTCGGATATTTAAACTATGTATTAAATGTTTTTAAAGCTCATTTAACTTATTATTGTGTTAAAGATGTTTTTGGAAACATAAAAGGGACCTAAATATTAATGCATTAAAGAAAAAAATTTACGGGCCGGTTTAAATACGGGTTAGGTTGTTTCAGCGTGCGGTATATGATTAATTGTTTCGTTTAAAAAACCCGTGGTATCACGGGTCAATTCACTAGTAAATATTATAATATAATGATATTTGCTATAAAAATGATAATAATAATAATAATAATAATAATAATAATAATAATAATAATAATAATAATAATAATAATAATCAATAATAATCAATAATTAATAATTAATAATAGTTAAAAAACACAAAAAAAAAAAAAAAAAAAAAAAAAAAAAAGAAGAAGAAAAATCTGATTTGAAAAATTATAAGTTTAGGGGTTGTATTGTGTGATTCACCGATTTTTATAAGGGGGTAAACTAATACTACTGGCGGGATATAAATATGAAGCCGACGGCCAATTTCATGTCATTCGCTAGGGTTTCTAATCTGGAACTTGTCGTCAATTTCATCCCCAAATTACAACCATGGTGGCTGCGGTATCGTGTTCTTTATATTCTTTCTTTCTTAATTTTTATGCTATGTACATGTATATAGATATAGATTTAGCTAATCAAACTTGGTTGGTTGAAATTGTAGGAGACTATGATGATCGGTATCGACACTTCACGATACATGTACCAATTTGATTGTCATAGATATGGGCTTCAACTGAATTGTATTCGAGCGTATTGTGAAATCAAACTTAAGGTATTTTTTATTATTTTGATTTTTTAGATTAAGAATTCATTGTGTCGTTGATATAAATATAAATATATATAAAAATATATATAAATTAAAATTAAAATTATATATAATATATTCACCAAATGTTGGAATTGTTTTTGTACTGCAGGCTAATCGGAATAATACTATAGGCATATTGACAATGGGTAGAACCGTAGAAATGATGGTACTTACGACTATATTGCTCCTACTAATAATCTTGACGAACTCCTGGATTTCCTTAATAGTAAATATCCTACATTCCTATTATCGTTTTTATTTATGTTACTACTACATCTTAATTTGTAGGATAGCAGGATTATTATTATTATTATTTAATCAATTTCACCTTGTTTGTTTGTTTCAGTCAAATTTATTTTAGGTGGTGAATTGGACCTTTGTGAAAGTATCCGTAAATGTGTGCTATTTTTTCCACCAATCGGTCCTGAAGGAGCAACCAAGCCAGAAAGGTTGCTTCTCTTTACTGGTGGCGGGTATGTATATTGGTTATGCTTGAACGTTCCACCCTACTACATTTATCTATTACTAATACTACACTATATATGTGTGTACACACTACTACTACTACTACTACTACAAAAAAAAAAATAAATAAATAAATAAATAAACGGAATAGGAACCCCTTTAAGAAACCTTTTTTTTTTTTTTTTTAATTTTAAAAGAAGGCCTTTGGTGAATAGAGACCGTTTTTAAGGTTTTGCGTGTAAACCGGTTTCTGTGATATATCATAGGAACTTCTTCCTTTTTTTTTTTCCCCCCTTCAAAAACCGGTTTCATACTTTAAAAACTGTGTGTTATGTTTGCTCTTGCCTGCCAGTCCTTGTGATATGACTAAAAGAGAAGCGGGGGCGTATGGGAAGAGGTTACAACGACGCCGTGTAGGTGTTGATGTTGTTAACTTCTATACAAAAGAGATGACGTACGAGGGTTCGAAGGAGGTGTTTGATGCACTTGTTAATGGTGCTAATTATGATAATAACAGCCACATAGTACACTTTCATCCTAAGCCTTCTACATGTTATATCATACGTTGCAGTGTATTTGTGTTTTGATTACTAGTTTTTGTG
Organism: Rutidosis leptorrhynchoides; assembly: GCF_046630445.1. Taxonomy (NCBI): domain Eukaryota; kingdom Viridiplantae; phylum Streptophyta; class Magnoliopsida; order Asterales; family Asteraceae; genus Rutidosis; species Rutidosis leptorrhynchoides. The sequence goes on from NC_092339.1 coordinate 124,219,890, forward strand.
AACATCTGTTTATCTACTGTCAGAAATCCAGAAATCTTCCCTGTTGCTTCACGGGATGAATGGGAGATACCGAGGATCAAAAGTTACTCTGGGAAGGATCGAGAGATTGCA